>NC_089748.1:25731090-25743590 GCF_040412425.1 Macrobrachium rosenbergii
CGGTTTTTATATATATGTTACACTTGTTAAAATAGCAAATGGAACAGATAACAGCTTTGAAAGTCGAAAATTTTCCTTCCCCAGAAAACTTAACACATGGTAGGACATGTTGACTAAACTCGTGCTATAGTAGCAATGTGTTGTACATCATAACTGGTGGACAAGTCTTAATGTGGAGTTTGCTGTTTGAATATGGGTGCTGCAGTTCTAGTTAAAACTAAAGCATAGCAACTTGAGCATTCACCAAAAGGACATGAATGAAACTACTCTGTGTTGGAATAGACAACCATTTTCAGATTTAGGTTTTTCAATGCTTATTATAGTTGAGTTTAATTTAAATTTTGTAAATTCAGAATTGAATGACAAACGTCTTCAGCTTTCCAGGAGACTATGATAATACTGGTTAAAATATGTATGGTCACTCTTGTTTTACTGTGTACGACATAGTTAAAGATGTGAATGAATTTTAATATCTTGTAGAACAGTTATGTTTATTTTCGATTACCAATTCTTGCCCTTGGTTTACCATATGCACATGCATTTCACTTGGAGTTCTACTCTCTACATTGTATCTGTGCCTTTGAACAAGTCACAGCATGGTCAAGGAAACGTGGAATTTCATGAGGCACCTGTTAAGGATATGGTTGTTTGATGAATTTAAATGATTGACAGCGAGTTCCCCAGTGTCGTTAAAATCAGGGTAATGGTATAATGAGGCCATTGATTTAGAAAGAATATTGAACTGGATCTTGAATCAGTGATTTGGCTTACTTCAGGTGGGCTCTCACAAAGGTGAATTTATATTTTTCTCATCTCATAAGAATCTCCTAGTCTTTAGTTACTAATCTAATGTGCTGATCTCGCATCGTTATGCTATTGCAATAGAAAGACTAAGAACTCGTTTTATTGAGATGCCTGTGCTTATCTCACTTTTCATGAGACTTTTCCTTTCCTTTCAACTGGTTTCTTTTTATGGGATGCACAGCCACATACACATGCACACACACAGACACACTCAGATAGAGGTTTCGCGATAAAGTGGGTTGATTTTGATCAATGTGTTGTTTGGTATGTGTTCATTCAGGAAATTTAATGAGGTGTTTTGCTATAAAATAAATACTGTAAACTAAGTTGATGCTAACTATTTTTTTGAATATTAAGAGGAAAATCAATACAAATGATAAGGATACTGATAATGAGCTTCAGTAATATTTGCTCCGTGCAAATGTTATAGCCATGGTAACACTTATTAAACAACAAATCAGATTTTGAGTTACCGTCGTTATTAGCAGCCAGTTGAAACTCAGTTTTATATCTCCTGCTTAAGCTAACGGTCCTTCGACAGTTACTTTTCGTTATGCGGTACTATCTGGACAAAAAAATATTTATCAATATTTTTTCAGTCAATTTTCTTTGGAGTCGAAAGTCGGAGTTGCGCTAAACTGAAAGTTAATTTTGACATGCAAATTGATGTTTTGAAAGTATTTTAAGGAGCTAGGTTTCTTATAAGCAAATTAACTTGAATAAAATGCACTTACGCATTGTAAGGGAACTCCATTGTGACAATTTCACATACGGAAAAAGTCAATAAATTTACAGATATTTTACGGACATCCTATACAATGTTAAAAAATGTTAATATATTTCAGTTCCATGAACTCAGTAAAGCAATTGCTATTGTAAATAACCAGATTCCAGCCCCTACTTACCGTTGACAAAGGGTTTGTACCAGATTTTGGAAAAAAATATGTGTATATATATATAATATATATAACATATATATATATATATATATATATATATATATATATATATATATATATATATATATATATATATATATATATATATATATATATATATATATATATATTGGACATTATCAAAGATTCTCACACCAGAGGTGTGATCGCTTCAGTATAAAAAAATGTACATCGCTACAGATAGAATTTTGTGTGTAATATCATTATTACGACGAAAATATTCCTGAATGCGCCCTTACCTTACAATGAAAGAAATACAGTTTGGATGAAAAAATAGGTTTTCCACATACAGTAAGTCCCTAAACCCAGAAGACACCAGTAGAGAGCTAGCCCCCATCATCATTCACTGGACTACAACATCACAGATTTACTAATGAAGATCAGATATCGGGCAAGATTTGTCGACTCAGCAGACTATTTTTTTCACCTACTGTAACCTTCCCTTTTTTCTGTGAACAGTTGGAGGAAAACTATCTTTATTATCCTCTTGTTTTCTTCTGCCCTTTGCCTAAAAGTGAAAATAATGAAATCTCACAGTTGCCGTTAGAACTGCCTATTTTGAAGGATAAAAGTAAGTGCATGGAAAAAACTGTTCATCTTTCAGTAATTCCGCCTATTCAACCTTCATACACTCTTAACTCTATGTGACATTTTACCTATTAGATTCTACTGGAATGACAGAGAATTTAGTATGATCTTTCGGAATCTCAGAGATTCCTGGAAAAGAAAATCCATTCTGTTCTCGGGACTCTTCTCTCATTCTTTCCCTTGCAACTGAAACGGAAGGCTGAGAAAACGTCAATTCTCCGGCGTCTTTGTAGCGTTTCCTATGTAGTCCAGCGCCACAAGTCTTTCCATTTGAAAGACCTCTCTCTCTCTCTCTCTCTCTCTCTCTCTCTCTCTCTCTCTCTCTCTCTCTCTCTCTCTCTCTCTCTTTTATTTAAAGATTTACAAATAGTATATTATTATCCGTATGTATTTGTTTATACAATTATGACAAGTCTTTACACTGCGCAAGATGTTTGATGCGTTGTAACTTTTTGCATTTTTAGTTTTCTGTACAAGAAAACTATTGCGCCGGCTTTGTCTACCCGTCCGCACTTTATCCCGTCCGCACTTTTTTCTGTCCAAACTTTTCTGTCCAAATGGGGGCTGCATATTGGTACGTTGATCATCCACCCTCCAATCATCAAACACAACAAATTGCAGCCCTTTAGCCTCAGTAGTTTTTAAATTTTATTTAAGGTTAAAGCTAGCCATAATCTGGCAACGATGTAGGATATGCCACCACCGGGCCGCGGCTATACAGCATTATACCGAGACCACCGACAGATAGATCTATTTTCGGTGGAAGAAAAATGCCAATTTACGGAAGACATGATACAGCCCATGTGAAATTGTGAACAAAATTTGGTACTTTTAGAGGATGCATGGCATTACGATATACAGAAAATTGTCTGTGAAACAGAGTTAAAAAAAAAGAAAGAAAGAAACTCAGTAAAAACGTCTGACCCAATGCCCTTTAAATGTCTGTAAATTATAGTCAGAGTGCTCTAGTAAATAAGTACAACCTACAGTGTTAATCAATAATTCAATAGGAAGGCAGCTCATCATATATACGTAATATATGTGACAGAGGCACTGCAGAAAAGACACTCATATCCGTTTATCCCAGTGAATAAATGAACCTTGAAATAATTTCCTACGCTGTTCAACCGAATAATTTCTCACGAGTTCATCACTCAAAATCATGTTATGGGCCATTTTCAACGAAAGTTATAGATTTTCAACCACAATTTTCTCGAGCGACAGACTTAAAAACGTAAAAATCTTTACCGTGCAAAAACTTCACAATTTAAAAGAGAGAAAAGAGAGTGTGAGAGAGAGAGAGAGAGAGAGAGAGAGAGAGAGAGAGAGAGATTCACTTATTAAGTATAAAGAAACCATTCATTGATAATTTAAAGAGAGCAGTGCCATATCAATAAAATTTTCCAATAGACATAAAAGCGATAAAAGTAAATTACATTTGACAAAGAGTTATTCTAAAAATTTTCACTCTGTGAATCCTCACGAAACGGACTGAATATTGTAGGTTTATAAACCTCCAGGCCTCTAACCGGTTTTTATTTTATTCCAGTATGCTTCGTGCTAGTTTGAGTCTACAAGCCACTAGTAAAATTTTCAAGCGACACTGAAGCTGGCACTGTCGGGTGTAAATTCAAATACCCCCAAAACTTTCTTATTTAGCTTAAATCTAATGTCTCATCGTTTTATTTAAGTCGAGCTTTCTGGTGGCAATAATCTCGCTCTCTTGATGTTTGCGATTTTCGCGTATTATGAAATCTTTTAAAATTTAGTCTTTTTGCATGCTATCGCCTATATAAATAACAATTTTTTTTTATTTAATACAGGAAATGGTTCTTTTGGGGACAAAATCTATGGTACTGCTCTTTTAATTTCCGAGATTAGCATAATGCACCAACTCTCTCTCTCTCCCTCTCTCTCTCTCTCTCTCTCTCTCTCTCTCTCTCTCTCTTTCTCTCTCTCTCTCTCTTTTCCTTAAGAGAGGAAAAAGTAGAGTGCCTAAATGAACTCCACTTAGATCAGTTATTAATCACGAAAAATTCATACAAGGCAGCCACAACTGAGGTACAAGTTTTGGTGCCAATAATTCTGCAGGAAAGTTCCCCCATCTTCCCTATTAGGGAAAGGCTTCAAATATTTTAATTTCTGGTGCACCCACGTCACTACCAAGAGCAAAGTTTGTTATACAGCAGCAATAATTCATACCTAACCGCTTGCTCTCGCTCTCTCTCTCTCTCTCTCATACAAGGGTGATTGATACACCGAATGATACTATTCCTGTTCGAACAGAGTAAGACGATTTTATGAGTGTAATTCATTCTGGGAAACGTTTAATATTATCTTGGACGTAGAACAGAGGGGATGTTCTTAAAATATTATTTGAAAATTGCTTTTATTCTGCCATAAAAACCTTACGTTTTTCTGACCATATGATTTAGGGGTTGCCTAAGACTGCTATCCTAACGATCAAATGAGACATAGTTTATAAATAATTTGGATTTTTAAGGAATATAGAGTTTGTAATTGCTATCACCATCTAATGTTCTGGTAGAACTTTGACGTTTAACGTAGCAGTTCCAAAATTATCTCTGTCATAATCAACCTCAATATGGATTCATAAAGACCCAGCAGGAAAATGTGTGAGAATTTTCTTGCTATTCCTTAAGACGGAACAGAGACGTCATAAATACCCGAATCAGGTGCACGGATTTCTTCACTCCTCAAGTAATGACTAATGAACCTCTCATACAAAGAATGGTTAATTGATTCCGTAAACAGAAGGCTCAGCATTGAAAAGAATGATAAGGCTAATTGTAAAGAATGAAAGCGAGTGCGAGTTTTATAAATAAACTTGGGGATTGCAAAAACCCCATATTTACATTCTGCTATGACTTATTTTCATTTAAAAGGTTTCAATATTAGAGGAAAATTTACACTTCTCCATGGTATTTGCATCTCAAAACACACGCAGGCCATAAATAGTTATATATAAGTATAAATATAGTATATATATATAGATATATATATATATATATATATATATATATATATATATATATATATATATATATATATATATATATATATATATATATATATATATATATATATATATTATAAATACACACACAATATATATATATGTATATATATATATATATATATATATATATATATATATATATATATATATATATATATATATATATAACATATCTACATACAGATATAGATATAAATTTATAAATTATATATATATATCTACCATATATACATATATATATCTTATATATATATATATATATATATCTATACCATTACATATATATATATTATATATATATATATATATATACACACACACATATATATATATATATATATATATATATATATATATATATATATATATATATATATATATATATATATATATGCATGTATGTATGGGTGCGTGTCTTGTTTGCGTGAATGTGCATACAATTATGAACTATGTCTCCTGAGAAAGACATAGGATGTTATATCAAGACTTATCCACATCATACTATGGGAACAGATTACCTCTTTTGCCAACCTTCATCTCACTCTCCTATTCTTTGTTTAATTGAATATCATGATAGCCTTCTCAGTTGTAATAACGTGCACCCTCCTCCTATTAATTCCAAATCATCTGTGCAATATTCTGCAACGAAGCAGGTGCTTCAGCCAGAAACGGTAGTCGTTTCTAATCAGGGCCTCGAACAAAGCGAGATTTGATCACCCGTTGTTAGATATTGATGCTGCTATGCGTAAATGACGTAAGATAGCGCCTCCCACATTAATTAGAGAGAGAGAGAGAGAGAGAGAGAGAGAGAGAGAGAGAGAGAGAGAGAGAGAGAGAGAGAGAGAGAGAGAATTACGAAAAAGACAAAGATATGGTATTGGAAATACGTATGCCTGATGCTCCTGTGTGATTATAGGAATTTAATCAACAACTTTACAAAATCTGATTGGTCAAAATAATTTCTTTACCCTAGTAATATGAAATAAGAGACGCACATTGATATGTTAAATTGTCCTTGTTTCACATTTTTGCCCTTTTCAGAAACAAAATTGATAAGCTTGAGGTATCTGCAAAATGTGAATAGAAAAACGAGGTCTGACATCAGTCAGAAATAGATAGAAGAGTTTCAAGTGTTTCAAGGCACCCGTGCGGTCTATTTCACTGCACAAAAATATGCACAAAGTGAGACCGTGCACAGAACTGACCTTCTTCTAAATCGAGTATAACCTAAAATAGATTACGGGACATGGCCGTTTAGAGACATTTACTCATTCCTTTTTATTCCTTGCCATGATAATACAAATTATCATTGCTTGGGGATTTACGCATTACGCTAGGCATCACATAATTGTTACGTAGATATTCGTACATCCTGACATCAAAATTGTTGATTTCTAATGACCTGTGAGGAAATTCTCTTTATTTGTATCATCAAGGGTAGGCATATCATTCCATCAGAAAAGATAAGACTTTAATGAGTTCTCAACGCAAATCATTTCATGGTTACGTATAAGGGTACCTACCTCACAAAGTGGAACAGAAGAGCAAAATTGGATTTTTTATGGCTAACCTTCTTAGACGCGTCACGACATTCAGCACAACGGAACGTTTAGCTCTAGCATAATTTTTACCAATTTCAGAAAAAAATGTAAAAATTTTAGAAACCAAACATAATCTCCAAAATAAAATTCCGCTCTTGTAAAATTCTCATGATAAACAGACTATGACTACCATGTCCCTCAATGTGTTCTCATTTTCTGCTTAAGGGAGAAAACGTTCTTATAGCTTTATGAGTTTGTATGTCATTCATACTTTCCAGATAATAGGAGGACAAAACAGGTTTAATTTTGTGTATCTGAATCCGAATAGTACAGTTCACGCAGAGCGCCTCGCCTCACGACACCAGACGACCCATCTTCCATTGGGTAACAGCGGCAGCTAAAAGAGTTAACAAAAGGGGATGGACTACCAGCCATTTTCTAGAGCTTAGTGGAAACCGGAAGGTGCTACCCTTTGAAACTTACCCTCGAATATGAAATGTATATATAATAGAATATATATATATATATATATATATATATATATATATATATATATATATATATATATATATATATATATATATATATATATATATATATATATATATATATATATATAATATAAAGCAATCAAATAAATGTCATCGCTTAATATCAAATTCACGCTACCTCGGGAATAGCCCCGATGGGGAATTATCACCGAAGGGCAATTTATAAGTGACAAATGGATTGCTACTGCCGGGTCTCGATCCCTGCAGTACCAACCCATTTATCACTTATTAATTCCCCTTCGATGATAATTCCCCATCGGGGAATATTTGAGGTAGCGTGAATTTGATATTATGCGACATTTGTAGCTTCATGATTGTATATAAATCACGGTGTGATAAAAAATTTCATATATATATACATATATATATATATATATATATATATATATATATATATATATATATATATATATACATATATATATGTATATGTAACATCAACCCAAGGACACAATAGCAAGAAGGTAACGAAAACATTGGGAAAGACTACGAAGACAATGATAGATAGCTTTTAAAGGATGAGAAATTATAAGAGAGTTACAAAAGCTTTACGGTAGACTGAAATAATGTCGGTGCAAAAAATGCGACACATTAAAGACTAAAGCATTCGACTTACTTCTGACGTCAAATAGCTACAGACGAATGGATCCCACTTAATGCTTGATAAGAACAAATAGAATAAGATCATCAACGAAAAATTTAACATGCGTCTATAAGCACATATAAAAAATCGTGCAGAATATTTGTGTGTTTTGTTTCTGTTGCTTGTGAAAAACATTTAAACCCTCAGGTGCGCGTCAGTATGAAAATAAGAAGGATGGCAGAGAGTTCTGGCTAGTTGCAGATAGCCAGTAAGAAAACTGATAAAGTTATCGTGATAGAAAAAGCAAAAGAATGAATACACTACGGAGTTAGTCATACCATATTTACCTTACCGAGAAATCGTTAAAAAAAAAAAAAAAAATCAATCTTTCCGGAATAGGTACCGAGGAAAAATTGTGTACAGAACGAATTAGAAGGACAGGACAAAGTGAGGAACAAATATAACTACGAAAATAACATTTAGAGGTAAATTAAGCAAACTGCTTAAGTGAAAAAGATTGCAGTTCAAGACGGAAGCTTTTCATATGAGAAATGCAAATGGGCTCTGAAGAGATGCTGACTTTGTTGATGAAGTGAGTACCTCGAAGAATTGCTGAGTTAGATAACCTGGAGAAAGCCAGACCTGACAATGCATGAATGAAAAGAAATTCTGCAAATTTATTCATATCTGAGGAAATGAATGTTGAGGTTATAAAGAAAAGTAACCCTAGGGCTGAAGAAAGCAAAGGATGTAGAAATTAATCGAATTAAAGTGTAATGTTTCAGCTTTTGACTGCCCGACTATAGTGTGTAAGGCAATTCTGGAGGAGAAAAAATCTTCCAAGAAATGGGTAAGGGAAATAATCGTTTTTCTTTATTAACAGAAAGGAAATCTGAGGTCAATGCAAGATCTTTAGAGGCACAGCATGACCTAGTTTATCTAATAAGGACTTTTCCTTATAGTACGAAAAATAACCAGTGGGTGAATGAGGGAAGTGCAGGTGTTCTTTAGATAGGTTTGTGCTCATTTGAGAATTAAGGAGTAAATTCATAACATGTGGCTGTAATTATGTTCTTTGCAAGTTTCTAAGACTAACTGCATTGCAACAGTTTTGGGTTTTCTCCCAGTATCTCTGAGGCTTCTTACAATAATAAATTACTATTTTTATCATAATTAAAGTATCTTCAGTGATACTGTCTCAACATTTTGGATCAATAACTTTAAATCTTCAGAATTGTTTATGCTAACTACAACGTAAACTGTATCTTTATTATAACTATGACTACAGCTTCAAAAAAGTACTAACTCAAGCTCAGAAAACAATTTACTCAGTTAATCCGCACAATATATATATGTACATAATATATTCCTTGTGTATCCATTATATATAAATTCAAAGATTAATGAAAATCTATAACTTCAAATAATTTGATGTGTCTCAACTGAGTCTCAAAGATTCCCCAAGCAACTTGGTATGGATTACAATGTTATCTTTAGGCCCGTGGGGCCATTTTATTGCGAAAATAGGATCATACCAGAAAGTATTTGGGCACAATGCTGTTGAACATCTTTAATATATGACATATTGGATACATTCACGTTTTTTCTATATATGGTATAGTTTTATATATCGAGTTTTTTTTTAAGAAAAGGGAAATTTCTACTCTAACGTGAGGAGTTGTCACTTAATTTGTCTACTGATAACAGTGAGCAAGTAACACTTACCCACTTGGTCTGAATTTCACGAACCGAACAAAACTGAGTGTCCGCGTTGTTATATGTATAAACGTAAACGGCCGAGGAGGCGACACAAATAAAAAAACAAAAAAAAGAGAAAATAAAAAATGGAGAAAGGAATCTGGAGGGAGTTACAGCTCTGTTCATGCAATCAAGTTCAATAACTATATCTTGCATACACGCTCTAAATAGAGGGACTAAAATACAAAGGAAAATTCTTTCCCATTCTCACTCTTTTACCTGAAAAAAAGAGGTTACTGAAAACCAGTAAAAGGGGAGACCCTTTGAAATGAGACACGGAACTCTCAGTTGCTGGTCTGTGGGATAGAGTGGGAGGAGGCAGGAGCCTCGTCGTAACGAGTAAAACGATACAGGGGCACGCGGCTGCACCGTCTCATTTACTCTCCGAAAAGAAAGACAAAAACAAAGAAGAGGAAAAAGGGAAATTTCAGTGAAATCTGTCTCTCTCTTGTGCTCTTCTGTTCTGTTATTCTATCTGCTTCTTATTTTACTTTTTTTTTTTTTGGAATTCTATTCATTCCTATTTTTGCGCTATATTCTTGATATTTCATCAAGAGAAGAGACCGACATGCAGGCAAAAGTCAAGGATGACACGTTTTGATATCAACATATTCGGTTTCCGAAAATGAAGAAGAATAAATATAACACTGAAAATACCACGATAAAAACATTAAAACTTGAAAAAATGAGTAAATTTGTCATTACTTTGACTTTAACGTACAAAACTAATACATTTGAAACTGTTGTTGATATGCAAAAGAATCACAAAGATAACAGCACCCACATTGCCAGGACGGTATCTCCAACAAGCACTGATATTGGGATTGGTATGGAAGAACAGGGGTATATTGCAAGATCCACAAGATTAATGAAATTGAAAATTTGGCCATAAAATCACTCAGCAATGTCACACAAAGAATTACTGACGCCATGCAAACGTATGGAAATCAAAGAAATATGGGATTTAAATATCTTCAATAATAATAATAATAATAATAATAATAATAATAATAATAATAATAATAATAATAATAATAATAATAATAATGGACGATTTCAGCACTATACTCGAAGATAAACTGAGTCTTCTAAAGCGAGTGGGCACTATGCTCGCAGTCAGCAGAATGGCTTGTTTTGCTTTTTTTTTTTTTTTTTTCTCTTATCCTGTGAGAGAAATCATGTTATAAACGTAGTATCTAAATGCATTCGTCTGAACTGAATGTAATTGTTAATGTTAGCTTTATATTTCACAGAGGGGCTAAAGCTAACTGATTCTTCAGTGAGGCGGGAAGCATGCTGCTATCTTTGAATATTATTCTTTTCCATCCACATTTATGTCTTTCATTGAATCAAATAGCAAAGAATAAATAATTAAAAAATTAATTTAGATTGTCCGCAGAATTCTCAAAAAATAGCTATTTTGAAACCTGAGGAATTGATATGATCAGTTCGTGTCCATTCAATACCGAGGCAGTGAAAAGGAATGTTATGCTCTGTCTGGATTCACCCTCGACAGACCTTACGTACTCCTGGAAAATACTAACAGTTACGAAAATGAGAGAATACTTGATTTCTTCATGTTCGTTGTATGGAACCGCATACTGTGATGAAATGTAGGGTGGATAAGTTTATTATGTTGTCAGAGGCAGACAGACAGTTCATCAGCTTACTTAAAATTATTTACAAAAAATAAAAATATCAATGATATAGTAACTTTGCTGAGAGAGAGAGAGAGAGAGAGAGAGAGAGAGAGAGAGAGAGAGAGAGAGAGAGAGAGAGAGAGAGAGAGAGAGAGGAAATTAAAAATGATGAAAGTTCATGACAGAGAAATTATAAACAATTAAAAAATGCGCCGAAGTTTCTTCGGCGGAATCGAGTTTTCGGTACAGCGTATAATCAAGGCCACCGAAAATAGATCTATCTTTCGGTGGTCTCGGTATAATGCTGTATGAGCCGCGTCCCATGAAACTTTAACCACGGCCCGGTGGTGGCTTGTCCTATATCGTTTCCAGACGCACGATTATGGCTAAATTTAACCTTGAATAAAATAAAAACTACTGAGGATAGCGGGCTGCAATTTGGTATGTTTGATGATTGGAGGATGGATGATCAACATACCAATTTGCAGCCCTCTAAGCCTCAGTAGTTTTTAAGCTTGAGGGCGGATAGAAAAAATGCGGACGGACAGACAAAGCCGGCACAATATTTTTATTTTACAGCAAAATAAAAACTGGGATTTTACTCAATTAGAGGAGAAATGGTAATACGAAAAAAGGACTAGAAAATTTCATACGATATCAAATGAAAATAAACAAATGAAATTTTATCTACTGCCATAAAATAAACATGGAGGTTATTTATACGGCTGTTATAAGGAGGCACTTGATTTATTATCCTAAATACGTCTGTAATAGAGATATGCAAAGGCATTACAACAGAAATATAATATCTCTACATGTACAGCATAGCAAAAAGCAATGAATGCTTTCTACATCCATCTACGCCAAACCGTATTTTCAGTTACAGTACAAATATCTAGGGAATTGTTTGACATCTAAATCCATGGGTAAATGCCATAAATACCATTGAGTAACATGAAATGAACAAAAAATAACTGTGCTATTCATACTCATAAAAATATCACTATGCAGAAAGTAATAATTCATCTATTTAATC
>NC_089748.1:25748590-25871090 GCF_040412425.1 Macrobrachium rosenbergii
TGATTTCTATAGCCACCAATATTTTCAGGAATTGGTCCTCTCGGATGAGGGGAAAGGACCTGGCAGAGAAAGACACGAGACCACGAAAGAGTTACAGGAACGACAGCATTTTTATCACTCCTAATACGCATGGTAATTGTCACCGAGGGATAGAAGTTATCAAGAATCCTTCAATATTTCATGAAGCTCTTCTACTAATGAATGAAGGGATCATATAATAGTCTATAATTTACCCTTACGATGCCTTTAAAGTACATTCTATGACCCATTCCACGAAATAGTTCCCTCTCAAAGAAAATGAATGGCCTCATATAGAGAAGGGCAAGGTTGCGGGGAAGAAACTGCAGGAGCACAAGAGACACTTCGTACCTCATCATTAACTGAGCCCGTCTTTGCATAGACAGAACGTTAAGGAGATGCATTTAATTAAGTAAAAGATAATGAAGCAAATCAAGCATCAGGCAAAGTCGTGCATTTATTATTTGAATACCTGTTGCTAAAGAAACGCCAGAATTCGAACAAATGAATCTTTTCGGTTACAAAGTATGACTTGTAAATCTTACTGCTATTAGTCATTTCTATATATTAGAGCGATTACTATGACCAATCAAAAAGGTATATCTTAGGTTATGCTTTTAAAGCTCTCCTAGGGGTGCAATTGAACGCCACTGGTTTAGCAACGGGACCTACAGTTCATTGTTACCGAACCACGATCGAGAAAAATCACCAGATACTCCAATCAGGTTACAAAAGGTGCAACTGAACGTCATTCACGTTCAACCACCAACAGATACTGATTAAGGTATAATACCAACACCTGAATGGTAATTACGTAGTAATAAAAGATGGCCTGGATGCGTGGTCGTGCAATTTGATTCTGCTTTTAGATTGCTGTTCTTGTTATTAACCAGTGAGATTAAGCTGGCCCCGTGTCAATGTCCACGTTAAGTTATTAGTGCGTAAATATTCCATGGTTACCTCTCAAGAACGACCATAATAATAATAATAATGATGATGATGATGATGATGATGATGATGAAAGATCCTCTTAACTCCATTATCATGTTTTGCAGATATTTATTATTTTGGAAAATTCACCAGTGTTTGGTAAAGCAATGGTTTTTATCCTTGCAGCATTAATAATATTTACATAAATATAAAATGAAAACCACTCCTCTTGGATTGCATTTTAACGTTAAGTGAAATGATAAGAAAAATAACGCTTTGAAAGCATTCCATTCAGTGAAATATCCATTTAGGGCAACCGGTGTGTCAGAATCTTCATTTCTTTTTGAGCCGCCGCCTTTAGCATTTTTCATTCTTCTGTTAACAAGCTGTATCGTAGTACTATAATGTAGGGGTTACCTAAAAAAAAAAATATATAAATAAATAAATTTATCGATCAAATATTATTGAAACCTTACACATCTTTTCATTTGTGGAAAGAAAATATTCACCAATTTCACCATGATTATAAGCGTGCAAACCACATTTTGAAATAAATAACAGAGCGTGGTGTCTCAAACATGTCTGCGATTTCAGAGATATAATCGAAGGAAATTTGAGAGTGCATACCCCTGCCGTCACCTAAGAGTGCTTATTTCTTGCAAACATAATCATTGGATTAGTTGTGCGAGTCAGTACGGGATCTTGCAGGTTCGATGGGTAGGGTTTATTTTTTTTTTAATAACGTTACAGAACCTGCTTGCCAGTGTTGTATCAACAAATCTTCCAATACGCATGTAAACTTCTTCGCAGCCGGATCCTTTATTAATCTGTACATCAAATACATTCTTTTGAACAATCATACTTTGTATGTATGCAGTGTACATTTCTTAACAAAATACATGTACAAGTTCTTTTCACCAATCCTTTAGCTATATTCATTACAAAGGAAATGGTTTCCATAACCAATTTCACGCTGCCACTGGTTTCACAAACCCTAACGTCTATAGCAGATATAGCTCTAGTCTAGGTAATTAAATTCGCCGTATGCGTGTTTGGTGTGGAACATTAATAGATATGAACGAGTCGAAACTCATCTCCATGCCCTTTGGTCGCTAGTGGAAAAGCCAATCTTGATTCAGTTATGATCAAGTACCTTCGAGTCTCGGTTTGGGGAGTTAACATCATTTAATTCTAATTGCCTTTGGGAATGAAGGATTTACAATTGAAGGGCGTATCCTATGACTAAAGCCAACAAAATATACAAGCCATTATTACGTTATATGTCCATATTTCACATTAAATTAAGCTTTCCCTTCTAAAGACAAGGATCACTGCTAAATCTGCCACTTCCTTGGTTGATTTATGGAAGGTTCAAAAGCAGAGCCGATCCCTCCTACACATACTGCGGCATTCACCCCCATTTTGCATACACATGCTTTCTGGTTGTTAAGGCTTTTGTTTTCAAATGCCTGTTTCGAAACACGCACCCATTCTATGTCTTCATCGCCTATTTTCCAGTAATCCCAGACTGTACACTCTTCAGATTGACTATCATCATCTGTTCTTCCCACATGACTGAACCATTTTGAAACACCCTACTCCACCTTTTCACTTACCCTTACATTTTTACCATTTGTTCCACATATTTCCCAAATCATTACACTTCAGACTTAAATCGCCTTTACGGCTTCAGACTTATTTTTCATTATTATTATTATCTCCTAATGGGTTAATCTCTCATAACGTTATTCATCTATTCATTTATATATATATATATATATATATATATATATATATATATATATATATATATATATATATATATATATATATATATATATATATATATATTCCAACAATTCATAAGGTCCATAATTGACCACACACACACACACACACACACACATTATATATATATATATATATATATATATATATATATATATATATATATATATTTGTGTGTGTGTGTGTGATGATGTAACACAATGCCCTCTTAACTTCTCAAATTCTTCGCTTTTTGGATATGCTTGTAACTAAATGACATCAAACACAAAAAATTGAAGAGACTTGTGATTTGCCGGTCCGGGAGATCACAAGTCTCTTCAATTTCACAAGGATGTCACGGCTTCGTAGTTACAAGCATATCCAAAATAGCATATATATATATATCGAGAAGTTAAGAGGGCATTATATATATATAGAATATACATATATGTCTGGTAAAAGTGACCAGTAGATTCTATACACACACACACACACAAAATATATATATATATATATATATATATATATATATATATATATATATATATATATATATATATATATATATATATATATATATATATATAATATGTGTGTATGAGTTTTTTGCACCAGAGGCCATTATATAATAAGGAATGGCTATATCAAACTAAAATATTAACTACTTATGGTTCCTTGGTTGCTTTTGCGTCTTTCATTACTTTGAAGTCTCTATATCTCTAAAAATGCAAGTTAAAGAAAAAGAGCAAATGATATAGTAACACAGACCGGAATGTATTACAATAAACGATTTTTGGGACAAAGATAAATGGATAAAAATGAACATTTTTATATCGGTCACAGTAAGCTATTTTTGATAGATCTCAATGTAACTGTCCGTTTAAAAATTATTTGTTTTATTTAGCTCCCTCAAGTAAACAAGCATTTCTTGCGTGTAGTGAAAGAGCTGTGTAAACAAAAAGAGAAGAGAGAGAGAGAGAGAGAGAGAGAGAGAGAGAGAGAGAGAGAGAGAGAGAGAATATAATCACGTTGTAGTGGAAATTAATTATACGAGTGACTTTGGAGTTGTTGATTTCTCTTGATATAAGTAATATTTTCTTCTTTCCCAGACTATCTTTCCAAGAGGCACTTTTGCCTGGAAAACCAAACCCGAAGTACATACAAAATCTCCCAACCCCTCTTTCTCTTTCTCTCTGTTAATCCACCCACTTACTCGAGATTAAAACAAAGCTCAACAAAGAGGCCTTATTTAGCATTCTACATTTGTTTGTTCACATGCACCAAGGGAATGTTTCCGCTCCCCTGCAAATTCCAAAGACCTTATTCGCCCTGTTTTCTGTGCTCCCACTCTGCCGCCTACCTTTTCGCAAATGAGGAAGGGGAGTTTTTGTCACTGTTATTCTCTTCGAATGGAGAGAGTAGTCTTTGTGTCTGGAGATAAATGAGCTCCCAAACGTGTGATTTTCTTCAATTTAAGTATGTTGTATTTTCATTTGTATAACTATGTAGCCACTAAATGGAAGGACAGTAGATGTTCTAGAATAAAGTGTATTTTCATATAATGTCTGTGCCTATGTACGTACGAGTTCCTCCTAAATGACTGTTTTACTGTGCGCACACATATATGCAAATAACGCTGTATTTTAATTTAAGGGAAATTAAAGCTATTCCTGGCAAACGTCTCAGAATGACCTAAATGATAATTTCCAGGGAAAATCCTCAGATTTACTTCACTGCATAATTCCTACATCAGATTTCACTTACGGCTCCAGAGTACATTCATGATAAGCTTAGCTTTCATTTTACGATCCCTTTTATATTTTAGCCAATAGCGCTATGCATAATACTGGGACGCTGCATTTACTTTCCAGATTTAGGTTTTTCCAGATTTCTGCATCTTCTCTTTTCCACCTAAGGGTCTCCTCGTTGATGCCTTTGAAGTTTGAATTCATCTCGACCTCTCTTTATTCCTTCGTCAAGACACTATCCTCCCCAAAAAAAAAAAAAAAATTCTGATTTAACTTACCATCGTTTACTATCATCCCTCTTACTGACATGATAAAAGTAACTTCTCTACAACTCTCTGGCGGCCAGCAAAATTCTTAAAGTCCACCTACTGTTAATGTTTTTCTGTTACCTCAATTTAGTTATATAATTAATTATTACTTCTCCTCTATAATTTATCTCCTGATATGAAAGTAATTCCCATAGCGTAAAGGAAGAACATACAAAAAGCATCCAAATTAAGAAACCCAGCTCTCTATTTCTACAGACCAACGCTTTTGAAAGCAACACAATTCGCCGTCTCTCTTTCATGGAATTCTACCAAAGTCATCCATTCATCATGACCTTGCCTTCCACACCAGCATAAAAATTATACCTACCCCACTACCTTCTTCCGTTTTCCTGAAAATCAATTCAGCTATTAATCTTCCCTATATTAAATTACAGTCCGCTAACTACAAATCTTTTTTCTTTTAAATTCTCATCTGAAAAGTCACATACCGTTCTTTATTCCATTCTGTTCCACCTCCTTAAGCTGTTGGCCCAGCGTTCGACTCTCCTACCCGGCTAGTGAAGAATTAGGGGAATTTATTTCTGGTGATAGAAATTCATTTTCGTCATAATGTGGTTCGGATCCCACAATAAGCTGTAGGTCCCGTTGCTAGGTAACCAGTTGGTTCTTAGCCACGTAAAATAAATCTAATCCTTCGAGCCAAAAGCTGTTAATCAGCTCAGTGGTCTGGTTATACTGAGATATACTTTTTTTCCACCTCCTTCAACACCCACCGAAAATCACTCGGTTTTTCTTCTTCTTCACCTCGCAAGCTTTGCTGGAGGCTGTTTTACTCTTTCATTGTGGAAGCTTCTTGCCTAATTAGAAATGATGAGTTCGGAACGATCAAGCCGTTATTTCTTACATTAAACTGATGAATATAAATTTCAGTAAAAGACAATGAGATATTCTTTCAAGTAAAATATTGCTGCAGAATTTCAAATTTATAAATGGTTTTATCTTACTATTGCTAATAGAAAACTTGACATTCGGTAACAAATGAGAATGTAAGTAGAGATATTCAAATGACTCGTATCCTAATTTCGTTAAAAAACTGACAGCATACCTATATTTGTATTATATGTCGGGTATTTGCATGTACATGTTGCATGACCTATTATTTACATATGGATGATAGTTGGAATATGACTAAACCACTGATGTTCTGAAGACAATATTAAGGCTCCAACCGCCCCCCACCCCCGGCTTTACCGTCTGACATAAAATTCCGCAAAATTTCAACTTGCTCTGAAAGACAGGTGAAGCTTCGTGTACTGAAGATAGGTGAGCTTAGTGCTTCTCTTGGATTTAACAAATTCATAGCTAAATGATAGGCATAAAAGTGTTCCCATTAAAAAAAAAAAAAGGATAAGGCAAGCATCCGTTTGTTCTCATATTCTCGTGCCTCAAGACTAGAAAAGTAAAGAAGAATGTGAAGGGGGAAACAGGAAGAGAATTTCAATAGAAAGATTAGGTGAAGTTTATCCTTAAAAAAGCGTTGTAGGACTTGGGGAAAACAGATGATGTTCCGGATTTTGATGTTAACTCTAGAAAGAGATACGGCCAATAAAACTAAAAACACACGGATATCTGATCTACATGGAATGATTATGTAAAGTAGCAGCCAAGTGGTTATTACTAGATATGGTGGTTGAATTATCACAGAGAGAGAGAGAGAGAGAGAGAGAGAGAGAGAGAAATGTTGCTATGCAGAAGAGAGAAGTAGGTCCCAGGAAATAAGTGAAAGAAGTCACTGATCTAATAAAAAGCCCAGATTAGATTTTGACAAGAGGGAAACGAAGGAGCAAGCACCAATATGACAAGAGCAATATTCCAAGCACAGACAGACGTGGGCAATATACGGCTTCAGAATTCACGACACTGACATTAAAATCCCTGGCTGTGGAAGCAAGTTTAAGTATCAGTGATGAACGCTTTTCTTTATTGAAATGAATTTTTCTTTCTTTTGTTCGATTTGTACAATGTCTCTTTATATCTGTCAGACTCTTTAGTACTCTCACTCACACTCGTCTGTTTTTAGCTTTTTTTATAATTTTTTTCTTCATTATATTAAACAAAATGCCCATTTTTTATTGCGTGAAAAACACCGTGCTCATGTTAGCCCCCAGTTCTATTAACACGATTGTTTGCATTCATTTCTCTCTCTCTCTCTCTCTCTCTCTCTCTCTCTCTCTCTCTCTCTCTCTCTCTCTCTCTCTCTCTTTATGTGATGAAATACTCAGGCATAACTTTTAATAATTTTTGTCATTACTTTTGTATTTTATTACAGAGGATTCAGGAAGGCATTTTACGACCTAAGCAATAATCCTAAACGTTACTGATATGTAAAAAAGACAGTGAATTGCATATATATTTTGATATACTAACTAACAGACAGAACCAACAAATTAGCCTCCTTGGTGGAGGTAATAAATGAGTTATGCTTAACAGAAGGTGTCACAGCCATTTTTTTTTTTTTTTTTTTTTTTTGGGTGTGGGAAACCGCAGTCAAATGTTCTCCATTCCAATACCAATACTCTTTAATGTTGTAAATTTGTACCTATCCTCCCAGTTAAACGAATATTGAGTAAGAAGATCTAATAAAAACCACCCTTCAGCAAAACAATAGCCCTAATTGGTAAGGAAATCGCTCTCCTTTAAGAGTGGGAAGGGTTAACATTTTCCCAACATCCGTTAAGGAGAACAAAAAATTATATAATTAAACCTATAGTTTGATTATCAAAGGTATAAACCGTTTACATGACACTTTTGGCGAAGTTCTTTTAATACCTGAGAATCTGTTTCCCATGAAAATGAAGAACACATCCCAAACCCATAATCCAAGAAATGACACAAAATTCTCGACATGAGGGATATGAAGGTTATGACAAAGTCAGAAAAAAGATTCGTGTTATTAACTCTCTAAATGTCCTGAATAACATGGAAGCAAACAATTTCCAGTAAAGGCTGCTATAAAGCCCCTCCGGGCAACAGACTTCTCTGGACCCTAGAAGGTTGTCGTGGGATTATTTACATAAGGTTCGGAAGACCTTCGCCTCGAGAGTCTCAAACCTAAAATCGTGGAGCAGGGTTTTAAGTCGACCGTCTTTGATCTGCTAAAAGGCTTTTAAGAATCTGCGAAACGCATATACGATGGGTTTAGTAAAAGGATATTACTTATTCGTCTGATGGCAACGAATCGTTAAATTGGTTACGTTTGGAGCGGTTCTAAGTTTTAATAAGAGTGTTATGCACTGAACGATACTGCAAGAGTTATGTGTTGAAGGTTTGTATGTGCACTTACGTTTGTTAGTATCTGTGTGTTAATTTGTTTATTCGCAGCATTTATTTTCACTTTAAGAGTAAAATAGTTATTTTCATTGCTCCGAAACACAATGTAATGATTTGCGTAGTGGGTATTGGCTGACAAAGTTGAAATTTGTCATGTCTTACGCTTGATTGTCAGAGAAGCGGTCATTAGTCTACAATGTTCAAGAAGCGGCATCACTTGGGACAAATTTAGCTACAGTAACTTTCGTCGAAGAAAAACAAAGACAACCGGAGTGGATTCTTCTTAAAAGTTCTGTTGTTTGTAAGTATGATTATCATGTGATTGTTCATCAAATTCCCTTTATTGCACCATGGCAATTTTATTGTTTAGGATATCACTTCCATAAAACCCATGAAAACAGCCATAATAATGGTGATCGCATAAACATGTGCTCTCATAAACACCATATGGTGACTAATCATGAAGATATAGGAGCTCACCTGGTTAAAGACGATACTCTGAAGAAAATACAGTATTTCAAGAAATTATACAGTACCTGGCAACTCACACAACTTACAAGAGCAAAAGGAAACGACGATACTTACACGTAGCTAGTGGTGCAATGGCAAAGTGCCTCTAAATCCATCGAACGGTGACATCAATTATAATTGTAAATAAATAGCTGAATCTATTTATTTCCACATAACATAGGCCACAATAAAGTCAACTGACAAGTTTTAGAAATATCCAAAAATGTTTACGTGCTAGGCAAAAATTTCATGAAAACCCCCAGGATATTGACACAATTCTTCCTTGAGATGACCCATGCTCCGAGACATTTGTATCAAAATGTTAACAATAGAATTTGGATAGGCAGAGCTTCTCTTACCCTTCTACCTAGTATCAAGGAACTATGGACTAGAAACACGAAGATCCTAAACACAGTTTCATCAGATAAGTAAGAACAGTAATGAATAAAAGCAAAAAATTATTTGAAGACCAGATTGAGAGATCCCGATTTCCTTCTTAGTGACGCTGACTGGACATTCCCTGACAGGATGTGCTCTCTTTTATTAATGGCAACATTACCTTCAAAATTTAATCATGACAGTGTCCTTCATGAATATACTATAATAATCTGTCTCTATATACAAATTGATCTACTATGTCAACAGATGATATCCTTGGCACTCAAAAGACTGCCTAGTGATGCCGCACAAATTAGCAACATTTTTCTATTTGAGTACAAAGATTCAACACACTCGATTAAAAACCTTCACCGTTTCTCTTTGCAAAGCACTCGCGTTTAGGGTACCAGAAAACAAATAGTCCTAAACGAAAAACTAGAATATTTCAGTTAGAATTTAGATCACTCAGAATATTTACTGTCATTCTTTTAGGCGAATCACATGACTGTGAGTATGGCCGATCGATAATGTTGTTAACTGATTACATCGTATTCTATAAAGGTTGGAGCCTGCACGTCCTTCTCATTTTTTACATGGGTCTAACATGCTGGCTGCCATCTGATGGTCGAAACTTATTAAATTCAGCGCTTCCAAGAAGTTCATCATAGCCTTGTGGTATTTCTATGAAACTCATGTGCAGAGTATCACATTATCTCGGATTTATTAGTAACACTAATGTGATTAAGTTATATTTGACGATCAGACTATCACAAGTCCATAGGTAAACAGCTCAAACGTTAACATTATTGTTCAGAAGATGTAATCTTCAGATATTAATAACTTATGCTCTACATGACTCAAGTTATTAACAACGTGACTTACAGGTTTGTTTATGGAAAGTCACGATTTCCTGTAGCATCTCTTCAATAATTCATTCACCATTACTAAGACTTACAGCTACCCTTTTTGCAAATTCTACTAACTTAATGTAAAAATTACATTTCACAGACCTAATCTTTGGTAAGAAATAGAGGGAATTTGATGAACAATCACTTGATGATCATATTCTTAATCAACAGAACTTTTAAGAGGAATCCACTACGGTTCTTTGTTTTTCTTCGACCAAATTTACTGTGGCAAAATTTGTCATAAGTAATGCCGCTTCATAGGTACTGGATTAATACCGTTTCCCTGACAATCCTGTGTACGACAGTTCTGAAGATAATAATTTCGCAAGTATTGACCAATACAGCTCTCATACCCCATTGTCAGATCATTTGAAAATATGTAACGAAAAACTTTTACTACATAATTTTCACCGTTTGTTGTGGGTGTATCTTCCGACTGAGATCTAAAAAATAGGAAAAATTGCTTTTACTAGGTGTCTATAGATATCACCAGTGCGCGCGCGCGCGTGTGTGTGTGTGTGTGTGTGTGTGTGTGTGTGTGTGTGTGTGAGAGAGAGAGAGAGAGAGAGAGAGAGAGAGAGAGAGAGAGAGAAGGGAGTTGGGTGTGAGATTAGGAAAATAAATAATTAGCATTCTAGATAATCCCGATCCACTGCACACATACAAAGCAACAGTGCCATTTATTCCTGTATGATAAAAAATAATAGCTCAACGGTTTCTATTATAGTGTGCACCACATGAAATACTTCCAAAATACATTACATCATAAAAATACTAATAATAAAAAAAATTCGTAATCGAATGTTATCAACATCAATGAAACAAAACATCTGAAGCGGCTAAAAAAAGCTATGAAAAGGTTTACGTTTACATGGCGCAATACATGTGGAATCTATTAATGAAACCTTTTATACAGTAAGGAATCTAACAATGTGCAGATCTAACAATGGCACTGGACGAAACAAATATTTTAATGTGTATTTTATTTAATTTCGAATTCACTCATATTCTGATTTCCTGTCACCTGGAATTCATTCGCATTCAGGACATGCAGCTTCGAAATTAATTTACTTTGGTCTCGCGTTCCATCGAAATTTGCGACTGACTTTGACTGAATCTGGACAGAGACTAATACCGGTATATAAAGACTTCTATCAATATAAATTATATTCAAAACATAATTCTTTGCCTTTTCAGTTGGAGCAATAACATAGTTATGCAGCCAATGCGGAACACACGGAAGTATTCTAATAGGATTACTTAATTTATTGTGTTCGTTTCAGCTACCACATTCGAACTATTTTTAGTAAAGTGAAAAGCAGGTTTTGCCAGTTAATCCTAAATAAGAACACATTACTTATAAAACAAACTAAATAGACCACTAACTAGCAAACTTTCTACAACATTGAAATACCATTTATCAATAATGAAGATAGCCCAAGGAAATATAATAAAATGTAGATAAAAATAACAAAAATATCACAGATAAAGAAATTAGCATAGTATATACACACACGCACACACACACACACACACACACACACACATATATATATATATATATATATATATATATATATATATATATATATATATATATATATATATATATATATATAAATATATATATATATATATATATATATATATATATATATATATATATATATATATGAAAATAATTAACACATGAACAAGTGTTTCACAGAAATAAATTTCTGACACATCGGGAACAAACCTCAGTCTCCCTGTGACAGGCCAAGGCTGTACCGACTAACCTACCAAGGTCATAAAAGAAGTTGGAACCTAAGTACTACTCCATACCTGAGGTTTTTCCCGAGCAGGTTTCTGAAGCCAGCATACCAGCGAATTTTACCAACTTCCCGACCCATTTCGGTATCATTTCATTTGAATTACCCCTTCACTATAGCAATTAAAATGCATATGCATATATATATATGTATATATATATATATATATATATATATATATATATATATATATATATATATATATATATATATATATATATATATATATATATATATATGTATAAGGTAAAAAGTGACATTGAGAGAGAGAGAGAGAGAGAGAGAGAGAGAGAGAGAGAGAGAGAGAGAGAGAGAGAGAGAGAGAGAGTTCCTCTATAACTGAGAAACGCAGTAAGGCTGTAACTTTCACATCCGGACGTCAAAAGAATAGCCTAAACAGGTGATAGGAAGTGAGTTCCCCAGAACTCTAGGCTACACTCAGGGAAGAGATGACAAGATGTAATGTCATACACAAAGAGCAAAATCCTAGAATGAAAATAAGCAAGGTGACTCCCCTAAATTTGATCACAGATATAAAAAAAATGTTTAAAAATGAATCAAATGTAATTTTTATAACTACATGGCAATGGTACTGATCGTGCAAATACTCACCAGGAAGATGCCACACGTATCGTGTACCTCAGTCACTTCTGTAAATACAGAAAAACAATAATTGCTATGATAACATAACTAAATTCTGTTCAAGTAAACTAAACTAAAAAGACTGTTTGTTTAATGATTGCATTACTAAACAGTTTGTTTAATGATAGCATTACTAACCTGTTTGTTTAATGACAGCATTGCTAACTAGTCAGAAAAATCAAAATCAAAACAACGCACTTGGCAAATAATCAATATGGATGTAAATGTTGTAAGTGTTAATCTAAAAATTTCAGTTTAATTATCAGAGTGCATACAGAGGCAAAGCCGAGACCTTTGCATAGATTACGTGTGTTAACATTAAAATATTTGTAGAAGTATGTAGTTAAATAGTTTTTTTCATTTGATAGCAGTATGGAAATTGACCTCTACGGAGACCCTTTTATATATATTCTTCTAAATGTATTCATTAACAGGATCTCAGTGTAAACAAAGTTATTAATAAGAACTGTCAATAGCAAAAGTTTATACAAGATATCGAAGCAAAAATAAAACTTTGGCGTTCGACATCCGGTTACAGTATAAATATAAACCTAACGAAAGGAAACCAGCTAAAATATTCACGTAACTATAAAGTACATGGACGGAACTTCAATTATATAATTTAAGATTTTAAACTAAATACACATCCAGTAACACGCAATATGAACATGGTTTCAGTATAAACATGAATAAGTAGAAATAAATTTTACATACAGGTAAACATATATCGCTAAAGTGAGAAATTTTACTCAAGTTATAATCATAAATACACAAAAACAGAAAGGAAATTATTTCAAATATTATCAGAGAAGACCTTTATAAAAAAAACACAAAGAAAGGACCTTCATATTAGGTATTTTTCAAGATCCAAATTCCGAAGTTGATGTCTTTCCAGAAGGATTTCACAAGCATTCACACTTCACGCAAAGTCATAATGTTCAATACACCTGATGAAAAAAAGGTTGGTGGTGAGATGTAAACAAAGACATCTGGAAACTAGAAAATTTCGTGACAATGACCGGAGAAGTGTGACATACTTCCCAAGCAAAGTCTGACTCCAAGGCTGAAAATAACTATGCATTTGCATTCACACTGACGTAATTATTTTGCACGTTCAAATTCAAAATGAGTGTGACTGGGCATGTCTCATTTACTTGATTATATTCTATGCTCGAAAATGTAAGACTAGACAAATATATTAAAACACAATCAAACTAAGCAACTAAAACAGCCTTTAATTATACTACTATGAGATTCAGGGCCTCTGTAACACGGTTTTTTGGACTTTGCTCCTTATCAAAGCATCGGATGTAGCTGAAAGTTGACATATGTATATTTTACAACTACACACAAATGTTGTCAGCATTATCAATAACCCAAACCCGATAGTTTTAATTTTTATAGAGTAAAAATTATCTAGCCGACGCCATGGCCAATGATTACGAGCCAAGAGTCGAAAAACATTCATTACGTAAGCAAGGTAAACACTCTCCATACTTCATTTCCGAAACGGTTTTGGAGATAACACTTCCCTTCCTTCGTTTTAAGGTCGGGTGATCTTAACATTTTAGTTTACATTATTATTATTATTATTATTATTATTATTATTATTATTATTATTATTATTATTATTATTATTATTATTATTATTATATACAAATATATACTATATATATATACAAATATATTTATATAACGTATATGGATATGTATAAATACATATATATATATATATATATATATATATATATATATATATATATATATATATATATATATATATATATATATGTGGGTGTGTGTGTGTGTTTCATTTAAATCAGGCCGTATATCAATAACCACTGTGCATCAGAAAAGGAAACCCACTCTGATGTTAAAGACTGCCCATGTTTTTATGTCACGACTTTTCTTTAAATTCAGTACATTCTCTTATAAAGCTCTTATTACCTGTAACTGTAAATTAAACTCGATTATATATATATATATATATATATATATATATATATATATATATATATATAATGTTTGTGTGTGTTTCCTTTTCTGATGCAAAATGGTTATTGATGTATGGCCTGGTTTAATTGAAGCATCTGGGAACATTCCAAGCAAATTCCATGTATTTGAATCGTAATGCAACTCGCTGCGTAATCACATTATCAAATCATTTGGTAAACGTGTTAACGTCCATGATTTCTTGCTCTCAGTTCTAATTTTGATTAAACTCAAAACAAAGATCCTCTATGAAGTTTCGACATTTTTTAAAAGTTTGCTACGACTGAGATTGTGTATCAGTACATCGTTGACCGAATAGGCTAAATGGGTATTTTTTCGCATTAGAATCTGAATTATACTGTGCAATAAGTGAACGTTTTGACACGTCATGAAACTAACCCATGATCTTGGTTTATAGCAAATATTTTTATCGCTTTGCAGGAATTGAAATTTCCCTAATAAAACCGAGCCTATCTGTAATTTCATCACTCCGCACCAGAGAAAAAATTCAGTAGCAAAACAAATATTTTGAGAAAAATTAGAACGAACAAAACCACTTACTGTATGAGGTATTGACAGACATTTCGTAATCATTAACACCGTCTGTAAGCTCCAATACACAGAATATTGCTCAAGGCCCAAAAATTCAACATCAGCATACAAGCAAAACATTTTATTCAGCCTTTCTTGAGCACGATGGTTTCCAGCGAGTAGTTGCCAATTACGAAAGGGCAACCATTTCCCCCCTCTGTAATTCGACCCCTGGATTTCGCCACCTGACCCAAGAAGTCATGGGAGCAAAGCTCCACACGAAATGGTACAATGTTTTTATTGTTTCATAACAACAGGCATGCTATCTAAAGCTTTCCGGATGTTACTGTTGAAGAAAAATAACAAAAATACCTCGAGTTGAGAAATTCTCATGGGAAACAAAATCACTGAACACAGTGTCCTACAATTGTATACAAGGAAACACATTCACGCAGTAAAATAATTTGCTTTAGAGAGAAGTTTCCATGAACTTTCACCTCAGATGTGGAAACATAAAAAAACAAAGCGGGTGAGTTTTCAAGCTGAAAAACTAGTCTTAATGAGTAAACTTACATCCTACTTCAAAATCTTCAAACACAGCTTCCTTCAAGAGGGACAACAGTTTCATTAACCATTACAATCAACGATTTATCTATTGTCCTCTTAAGATGTTATTATGTGAGACAAAATAAGAACTAAAGGGAAGTATAGGAGAAAACCTGAAAAAAACAAAGGAGACTTCAATGCGCAAAGCCTACCTCTCCCTCAGACCTCTCTAGAAAACATTACTACAATAAAATCAACATGCCTTCTTTGTTTTAAGAATTGCACGTCATGTAAAACATAACTAACTTAAGAATAATCCTGTAAGTCTACTTTACAATTCTTTCCTTTTTCTAATCTGATTTGCTGCTTTTGTTATTAATTCCACTTAGAAAGAAAGAGAAAAGCACTGCTTTTCACACGGAAAAGTCAGGTAAATTCGAAACACAAGACATTTTTACAAATGTTAAAGATTAAGAAAAAATGTAATAACAACCCGTTCATTTAGGATAATGATTTTTCCAGTAGTAAACAGGGATATCCCTTACATCCAACACACAGCAGAAAAAAAACCGGCGATTTAAAAGAATCAGATACACGCTCCAGATAAAAACGAAAAGAGGAAGATAAAAATACTTTCGTATGCAAATACAGATAAGAATGGAAGGAGATAGAGACAAAAAGAAAGAAAGAGACTAAAAGAAAAGAGAACGGCTTATTTAAGAACAGAAGGGGACTATTGTCTGTTTCTAAAAAGTGAGAGAGAGAGAGAGAGAGAGAGAGAGAGAGAGAGAGAGAGAGAGAGAGAGAGAGAGAGAGAGAGAGAGTTTTTGCAGGTGAGGATAATATGGACAATAATTTAAACATCTTCTGAACTGACAGTTTAAAACAATTCACGTTACCATTGATTGTATTTTTGCAGTTCACAGCAATATAAATCCAATAATTTTAACATTTCTCTGAACTGACAGTTATATATAACAAACTTATTCCTTAAGTTATTGAACGTCACCTGGCTTTCACAAAATCATATATACCTATTTACCAAAGATTCATTCAATGCAAAACGTTACCGAAATTTTGATACAAAATTATTCAATACACATCAAAGTATAATATACTAGGTGAAGGAAAACAAATATGTATATCAGTGCATATAGACGAGCAAACTTAGTCGACAATAACTGCAAGGGTTACTGCTTAAAATGAACATAATCACCTTTGCTGTACAGTTTCACACTGAAATCATGGCATCGAGCTACTAATCTGCTAGCTCAATAAAACCAGCAGAAATCAATGGAGATAGCAACAAAACATACAAAAATATTATATCTATGAAGCATGTCTCTTACAAGAACGGTCCGCGTTTTTGAGTCTACAGACTGACACACACAAGAAGTGTTGTTCAACTACAAAAAAAAATTAAAATTAGTACAAAGGCAAGAGCTAAAAAGTGACTAGAAAGACAGGGGAGGAAATAATTCGAAAGAAACCTGACTCAAAAACAGGCTGATGACTATTCTCACTTTCATTCAGCGCCATTTCAGGGCAGATCCAATTGTTGCCCAATATTTTGTGACCGAGAGGTGTAACTCTTGATACAGGAGCCAAATTCCACGTAGGTTGAGCGGGGACAAAGAAAAGGAATCAAAGGGTTCGTTCACCTGATGCACGTCGCAGAAGGAGATTTACAGCTGGCAACATGATGAATTAAATTCATACATTTCAGCCCCTGAACGGCAGAGGAAGTTGATTTTTGGAAGAGTACTCGAGAGACGACGAAGGAACTGCATAGACACTGCCAACGCTGGCAAATGATTCCATGGAAACGCTTCTCCTGTTATTTTGTGAATGCTGGCAGCTGGTGTTCTGGTAACCCTCATAAAAGGAGAGGCATTAATGAATTCTAAAAAATGCATTAAAACGGAAAATTAATTTGGGTATTGGGACAAAAAATTATACTATTTGAAATTTTTACCTGTCTGAAACAAGAATCAAGTCAGTAAATTAATTATTTAAAACCTTATTTCTTCTTCAACCTATTGTTCTGTAGATCTATATATATAATATATAGTTACATATATATATATATATATATATATATATATATATATATATATATATATATATATATATATATATATATGTGTGTGTGTGTGTGTGTGTGTGTGTGTACATGTATATATATGTATGTGTGTATACATATGAAAATACAGTTAGTAGATCGACAGACAATAGTAAGATCATATATATATATATATATATATATATATATATATATATATATATATATATATATATATATATATATATATATATATATATATGTATATATATATATATATATATATATATATATATATATATATATATATATATATATATATATATGTATATATATATATATATATATATATATATATATATATATATATATAGCTGTAATGTTTCTGTAACTAACAGATTTGCAGGAGATTATGAACACCTCCATATCATTGCCAATATAACACCACTATTGTGGACGCAAGTGAAATCTTATACAGGAAAGAAAAATAACTTTAAAAAGACACTTCAATCCTGTAGTCAAAGCAACCATCAACTAGAGATCAGTTGGCAACAGGGGAAAAAGTGTTAATGAACCCCTTTCCGTTTAAATAAACAGTGAAGTGGAAGTAAGGCACTGACCCAAGAAACGGTCGAGTCTTTTCCAAAAAGTTGAGTATATCTTAGTTTAACCAGACCACTGAACTGGTTAACAGCTCTCCTAGGGTTGGCCCGAAGGATTAGATTTATTTTACGTGGCTAAGAACCAACTGGTTACCTAGCAACGGGACCTACAGCTCATTGTGGAATCCGAACCACATTATGACGAGAAATGAATTTTTATCACCAGAAACAAATTTGTAGGACTATAGCAGTTTTACAAAGTTGTCCCTGCAATTTAGATAGAAAGAAAAAGGGAAAGGAAACCGAAAATGGACCTTGATGGATCGGTGAAAAAAATGGTATAGTTTTGAAGTGTTAAGGAGGGGACAATGGAAGACCTACAATGGTTGGATAGATTGGGTTAATGAGATACTGGAAACGATTGGCCTTAAAATCCAGAAAGAGAAAGAATCCGCGCAAGATAAAAGTGCATAATCTCCGGTGTAGTTGCAATTTATGTACTGTATATTCCAGCGAAATTTCTAAGCCACAAGGCAATTAAGCGCCACCCAAAACGAAACGAGTTATAATTGTGAACCTCCTCCTCATTAGCAGCGAAGCCCAACTGGCATTTTTTTTTTCTATGCGGATTTTCTAATTAGGTTTGTCCGTCGCCTACTCATCCGTCAGCAGTGTAGCGCCCTGGCTGGATTTAGGCCAAAGGCCAAGCACCGGGGCCTATGAGGTCAATCAGCGCTGAAACGGAAATTGACAGTAAGAAGGTTTGGGAGGTGTAACAGGAGGAAAACCTCAAAGCAGTTGCACTATGAATCAATTGTTAGGAGAGGGTGGAAAGTAAGAAGGAAGAAAGAGAGTATGAAAGGAGGACAGTAAAAGGAACGAAAGGGGTTGCAGCTAGGGGCCGAAGGCATGCTGCAAAGAACCTTAAGTAATGCCTACAGTGCACCGCATGAGGCGCACTGATGGCACTACCTCCCTACGGGGGTTAGACTTCATGGACTTTGTATTTCATCTGTATTATTTCGTAACAAGTAATGTCTCATCTTTCGCTCTGATGGTCGTCCCGTCATTGACTACTTTAGGTCAAGCCTGGTATTGAAAACAAAATTATATTTTTGGGGTTCTTTGGTACTCACACCTTTCTGACCCTCAGCATTTCGAGATTTTTTGTTTGTGTACGTGGGAACATCAAAAGATTCATGATTAAAGCTATACATAGGACCTACGTTCATTTATGTTAAAGATGGTTATCAATGTATGATTTCACCCAGCTACTATTTATGAATGCTGATTTTGAGGGAAGCAGAATCTGTTGAAGATATTGAAGTAGATCCTTTTTGTAGATGTGTAAATGTTGGCGTGTGTTACCTGAATTTATTTTAGACGGGAAGCTGATTTATATTTGTATTTAATTCGGTTGCTTTGACGCATTTTCATTGAATGAAGATTATATTGTCAAGGGTGTTGAAATATTTTAATGACTTCTCTCTCTCTCTCTCTCTCTCTCTCTCTCTTCTTCTCTCTCTCTCTCTCTCTCTATATATATATATATATATATATATATATATATATATATATATATATATATATATATATATATATATATATATATATATATATATATATATATATATATATATATATATATATATATATATATATATATATATATATATATATATATATATATATATAGAGAGAGAGAGAGAGAGAGAGAGAGAGAGAGAGAGAGAGAGAGAGAGAGAGAGAGAGAGAGAGAGATTCATTCCTTCAAAGATAAAATATTATTGTTTCTTTTAGTACCAGAGTTTTATTTCCTAAAATATATATGTAAATTTGATGCCCAAAGAAAATTTGCACTTAGGTAACGAACCTCTCAAATTTAAACAGACGTTTATGTTAGATTTATCATGATTTGTTTTTCTAGGCGCCTTTTCCAAGGTGGTTGCTGTTTTGGTTTCTGTTGGGTTGGTTATTATTATTATTCAGAGGATGAACCCTATTCATATGGAACAAACCCACAACAGGGGCCATTTGCTTGAAATTCAAGCTTCCAAAGAATATTATGGTGTTCATTAGAAAGAAGTAACGGAAGGTAATGGGAAATACAGAAAGAAAAGATCATTTATTAAAAAGAAAAAATAAACTGATAAATAGAAAGAGAAGTCAACGTCAGATATGAAATGTACATTATTATTATTATTATTATTATTATTATTATTATTATTATTATTATTATTATTATTATTATTATTATTATTATAATTATTCAGAAGATGAACCCCATTTATATGGAACAAGCCCACCACAGGAGTCATTGACTTGAAATTCAAGTTTCCAAAGATTATTATTATTATTATTATTATTATTATTATTATTATTATTATTATTATTATTATTATTATTATTATTATTATTATTATTCAGAAGATGAACCCTATTCATATGGAACAAGCCCACCACAGGAGCCATTGGCTTGAAATTCAAGCTTCCAGAGAATATTATGGTGTTCATTAGAAAGGAGTAGCATGTTTTATTATGTTCATTTATTTGGCATTCTTTAATTTATTGCAATTAAACAAAATAATCCTGAAGATGTCAATTTTCGTACTAAGATAAATTAGTACCCTAACTTATTTCAAAGATGTAATTGGTCTGTGAAAAAAGAAAGATTTCGTTTGCCTTGCATCCAGCTGGTCTGTGAAAGATATTGGTGAATTAGTATTCTATGAAGAACATGTCTGAAAATGTAAAAATATATATTTTGTTGATTTTCACTTTTCTGAAAGTAATATATGACGTGCGTCACGGAAAACAAAGTCTTTTAGAAGTCTCACAGAACATACAAACAGGCCAAAGTTAATTCAGTGTAGACTGAAAACAACAGATTTAAATATGAAAGACTGAATTTTCCCCTCATTTGAAATGTGAGTAGATAGAATTACTCATCATCCATCTCTTGTCAATTGTGCAAGTCTTACTTGAGTATCATTGTTTTCCTGTGCCCCATAATATTCCCCTTAGCGTCGTTTGGTAACCATAAACCTAGTATTCCCAAACTTCGGTATATGCCAAAGCACCCACACCCCATCGGGGGGATAGTGCCGTCAGTGCATCTCACGCGGCGCACGGTAGGCATTACTTATGGTTCTTTTGCAGCATACCTTCTACCCCCAGCTGCAACCGCTTTCATTCCTTTGACTGTACCTCCGTTCATTGTCTCTCATTTCCATCTTACTTTCCTCAACGCTCTCCTAACAATTGTTTCATAGTGTAACTGTGAGGTTTTCCTCTTGTTACAGCTTTAAAACAGTTTTTTACTTTCAATTTCCCTTTCAGCGCTGAATGACCTCAGTGGTCCCAGCGCTTGGCCTTTGGCCTGAATTTTATATTCCATTCCATTCCAAAGCAACCGCAGTCTTGTGATTGCCAGGATCCTCCAATTCCCGAAGGAAACGGGGTCTTCATGCAGCCCACCTTCAGGACACAAGAATAGTAATATTCCCCTGAGCGCCGTTGGTAGCCATAAACCCAGTTTTCCCAAACTTCGATATATACCAAAGCACCCACAGTCTTATTATTGTCAGGATCCTCCAATTCCCGAAGGAATCGAGGTCTTCGCCCTGCCCACCTTCGGGACATTACAAGGAATAGCGGAAAGTGTCCTGTTCCCAAGGAGGCGCCTTTCGATCGTCTGCATTGTGGTTTAAAATGAAGTAATTTTCGTTGTCATTTTTTTTTTATCTCGCGTCCTGGAAAACTGTCAGGCTGCCTCTGTGATTTTTTTTTTTTTTGGGGGGGCGAAAAGCGAATAAACTGACAATCTCCTTGGACAATAACTCAGTGCCAGATACCGCCAGTTTTCTTTTCGAAAGCTTCGTTACAGGAGAGCTGCAGTATCGGCCACTGCTTAATTTTTTTTCTTTCATTTTTGGCAATATAGACGTATTTTTCAGAAACTTTTTTTTTTATTCTCAAAAATTCCCCATAGAAAGACCTCAGAATAAGATTTAGACACTGCTTATGTTTTTTTTCTTTGCAATATGGACGCAATTTTAAGAAACTTTTTTTTGTTCGGTTCTCAGGACTTCCTCATTTATCGTCATGACAGTTCTTAAAAAGACCTCAGAATAATAAATATATATATATATATATATATATATATATATATATATATATATATATATATATATATATATATATATATATATACATATACATATTTATTTATTTATTTATTTATTATTCTGAGGTCTTTTTAAGAACTGTCATGACGATAAATGAGGAAGTCCTGAGAACCGAACAAAAAAAAGTTTCTTAAAATTGCGTCCATATTGCAAAGAAAAAAAAACATAAGCAGTGTCTAAATCTTATTCTGAGGTCTTTCCATGGGGAATTTTTGAGAATTAAAAAAAAAGAAGTTTCTGAAAAATACGTCTTTATTGCCCTCCCCCCCAACAAAAAAAAAATTAAGCAGTGGCCGATACTGCAGCTCTCCTGTAACGAAGCTTTGAAAAGAAATCTTGCGGTATCTGGCACTTAGTTATTGTCCAAGGAGATGGTCAGATTATTCGCTTCTGGCCCCCGAAAAAAAAAATATCACAGAGGCAGCCTGACAGTTTTCCAGGACGCGAGATAAGAGAATGTATATATATGTATGTATGTATACATACATACATACATACATACATACATACATATATATACATATATATATATATATATATATATATATATATATATATATATATATATATATATATATATATATATATATATATATATCTGCAGTAATATCTGGATAAATTAATGAAACAGTCAGAACAGTAATATCAGGATAAAAGAGACAGTCAGCACAAGGAGGTGCGGGAAAATATTTTGGAGTCCTTCTGAGTTTTCCTGGGTTGTCAACTAGTATATATATATATATATATATATATATATATATATATATATATATATATATATATATATATATATATATATATATATATATATATTATATATATATAATATACATATATATAATATATATATATAAACAGTAAATGGTGATTTCCGTGAAAAACCAATTTGAAAACTCGTTCATTCCCCTCACATCAAAATAGTGAAACTGCCCCCGTCTGGTTTTCCCCGAGTCATTCAGTTTGCAGCTTTTCAAGATGCTAATGATTGAGTCATCACCTGAGAAATATTGTTCCTTAACTTCCTTCCCTTCTTTTCTCCCTTTGCTTTTACAGAGACGAGCTTTAATGTGGGCATAGTATTGACGGTCTCAGTCTCTTAGCTTTCAAAAAATAAGTAACAGCTAGGTACTTACCTCGAGGGAGCGCTCGTAATTTACAGGCTTTCTCTGCTGTTTAAGCAATAAACGTGAGATATATGTTTAACTATTTTTGGTTAATTAGGTGTCAGGTTACCTATGACCCTTCAGTAGACAATAGGAAAGCAAAATACACTAAACAAAGCTCCTGAAACTTCTCCCGGGGACGAGGTGCTATAGTCTGCTGAATGGTCATTAGTAATATCATCATTTGCCTTTAAGTTGTTGGTAAGGATTAGAACAAAAAGTGTTTATTTTAAATATTAGCAATTAATTTCTCCGTGAATCGTCACAGGGCATTCTCGGGGTATTTTGCCCAACTCTTCTTTTGACATGCACAACAGCTACTGTAGGTCCACAGGTTTATCATGTATGTGAAGGAGAGTAATAATGACAGCAGTATTTAGTAGTACCAGTAATGGTAGTAATGGTGCAAGTGATATTGGTGATAGCAGTAGTGATGATAATACTAATGACAGTTACAGTCAACAATAGGGCAATACAATAAGGCAAAAACCATAACAGGGCAATAAAAATAAGAGGCATAACAATAACATCGGTAACACCTCAACAATAATAATAATAGGAGCCATACTCGCTCAACATACTGACTTACTCGTGCCTTTCAAAATAATGATACACCATAAATCACTAGAGCCATCTCGCTCAGCACGGTGACATACTCAAAACCTTCAATAATAATAATAACTGTCAGTGTAGTGAACTCATAAGAGCCACACTCGAATAAAAATCCGCCTTTCGTAGGAGTAACAGCGAAAGATCCACAAGGACGACCACCGCACATTGTCGAGCTATCGCCAAACCTCCATCACCGAACGACCTCGATCAAGACAGTGCCACAGCAAGAGGGCTGCCAACGAAGAATTCGTTTTTCCACACACACACAGGCGACTAAGGTTGAGTCAGCCATCGACCTTCGGAACTTATCCTGCCGTCCTCCTCAGCGATTAAAAGTCAGCAACCAACACATGCCGCTTGAAGACCATCTCAGACTCCGACTCCAAATGCTGCTACATCCTCAACCAAAAGCGGTTGAGAACCGTTCGCTCTGCCACCAAAGTCTTTACGACTTGCAGGAAAAACAATAAGACGAACGTAACCTCGTCTCCTCCCGTCAACACGAGAGGTCAGCCAAACCCCCGAGGCAATGCTGTTTCGAAGAAACAATCCAACAACTGGACGAACCTAAAAATCACCTAAACCAAGACTGAGAGTATAGCCAGATACGAGTAAGGATTGCATACTGAGGGAGGGACAAGGAGACCTTCAAAATTTAGATGTTTTAATAGAAGAGCACCAAGTGAACCTTCAACCTCTTTACCCATAGTAGACCAATTGGTAATCACCTTTCTTGGGAGCAAGTTACACTAGTATGTTTACAAAAGGGAGGGAAAAGACAATGGAAAACTCGATAGCAACACACTGACCAACTAGTTAGAGATGATATGAAGCCCATAAGCTCTCGCTAAATTTTCTGCGAACTTTATGTACAGGAGACAAGGTTGGTATAAGTCTGCTTGAAGGTCAGTTTCAATGGAATCATCTACGGATGAGTTAGAGGAAAATTATAAACCAAGGTGTACTGGAATTTTCAGGAGAAACGTCTACGGTACCCTTAGGTTGAGGGAGACAAAAATCTGCTGAAATTTCGTTAATATTTATATCCATTAATAAGAAAAGTAGCTAAACAAAAAGAGGATGAAATTCAGATTTTGAAACACAGGAGAACTGGTTGTAAGTGAACTGTGGAAAAACATGATTTCAGATAATTTAGCATAGGCTAATCTCGTGACAGTTAAGAGCAACTGAAAAATGTTTGAAATTTTTGACATATATTAGAAAAAGAAACTCAACCTAAAGGGAACTGTTATCTACAAGTTCAGCAAGGTGCAGAAATCCAGAAAGGTTGAAAAGTGCAAGTATCCAAATTATGTGAATTAGTGTAGCCCGGAAACACAAGACCTGTTTAAACGAAAAATCAAGATAATATTTAATGAAGGAAACATTATAATCTATAAAATGATCTTTAATCCCTCAGTTACTAAAACGAAATGATTAACTGACTAGTCTAATAGTAGCATTTGTAGGGTGGTGCCGGGAGAAAGAGTAAAAAATGGATATATTAACAATCTGTTAACAAAAACTGACAATGGTCAAAAAAGACAGGTCAGAATATTTGGGGGATGGACGTGAAGGGTGTATAATTCAGAGGTCCTGGTGAAAACAGAAGAGGGAAGGCCAAGAAAAAGGAGTATTAAGGGAGTTGAATCAATTTTGGAAAGGAAGTCGTTTCATATCCAGAAAGCACAAGAGCTTATGCATATTTAAATTCAGATAGCACAGTGAGCGTATGGGACTAGAATAGAATATAGAATTTAGGCCAAAGGCCAATAGCTGGGACCTATGAGGTCATTCAGCAGTGGAAGGGAAATTGACAGTAAGAAGGTTTGAAAGATGTAACAAGAAGAAAACCTCGCAACTGCACTATGAAACAGTTGTTAGAGAGGGTGGGAAGTCAGACGAAAGAAAGAGAATTTGAACGGAGGTACAGTAAAAGGAATGAAAGAGTTTGCAGCTAGGGGTCGAATGGACGCTGCAAAGACCCTTAAATAATGCCTACAGGGCACCACGTGAGGTTCACTAACAGCCCTACCCCCCTGCGGGTGGCTGAGCGTATGGGAACAGAGGGAATGCTCACAAAATCTCCGTGTAAACACGTAAACGCACGAAGAGGTTTATTATGAGGGTATTGTTTGGAGTTCGTCCGGGTGTACGAGGTTGAACAAAGAATTCGCAATCTCTGCTTACCTACTTTCGCTAAAGCCAACAGAGGTGAGATAATGAAGTACATGATTGCAAGAGTAAACCAATGAGGGTAAATGAAAGCCAGGAAAGCGAGGAAAATGCATGCCAGACTAGGTAATGAATTACGGAGTTGGTTCATTCAAGCCTGTGTTTTGACGTAAATATAATGGATGATGACAGAATGAGAGAATAGATGATTGCCAGAAGAGGCGAAACAAAGAGGGTTAGAGGATATCTACCAAAAGATTGGTAATAAAGAGGGATTTTTATGAAAGCTAGTTTAAAATGTGTAAAAGATTGCTGGTCCAACTCTCCAGTAAGTGAGAAGTGAATACAATGAATGCGGATGAGATCAAAAGGTTACAAGTTCTTTCCGTTGTAAAGTGGAGTAAGGGGTCAGAAAGTCTGAAAAATATCAATACAAAGATACTATAAAAAGTCTAATTTTAATAACGTAACATTAATTAATGTACGTGGCGTGTTTTGGTCGCGGTTTATACACAATGTTCATAATTCGGCTGGATAGGATGCAGGGGGTAGATGGCATAAAACAGTTTAAGGTCCAGGAAGCAGTGGAGTGCTTACAAACAGAGTTCCAAATACGAGAAGGGTTATAGGTCAACGCGCTGCTAATAGAAACTAAGTAAAGAAGGAAAATAGCAACGACTGGTGTTTTGCTATTCTATGGTGCTACACCTTATTCGGATCGTGTTACTGCTATTGTTCACATGCACCCGTAGATACATAAGTATCTGCATACATACACACACGTGTGTGGGTGTAAGTGTGTGTATATATATATATATATATATATATATATATATATATATATATATATATATATATATATATATATACATATATATATACATATATATATATATATATATATATACACACACACACATATATATATACATACATACATACATACATATATATATATATATATATATATATATATATATATATATATATATATATATATATATATATATATATATATATATATACATATACATATATATAGATTTTTACAAATATTAATGCTGGTCGCCCTCGATGTATTTAGTTGTAGGAATATGAGACAGATGGCGCCAGTGTTACCAAATTTAGCATAATTTTATGCTTTTAGCATAATTTGGCCTAAGATTTGGGGCTTAGCATAAATTCTAGCATAATTAGATTTTTAGCATAATTCTAGCATAATTTGGCCCAAGATCTGGAGCTTAGCATAAATTCTAGCATAATCAGATTTTTAGCATAATTCTAGCATACTTTCACAATATTTGAAGTACAATGCAGATAATTCCTGGATTTAGGCTATATTGACATTTAAAGTAATGTATCCTTAACTTAAATGAGTGTGTATGTGTATACAGTATATATATATATGTATATATATATATATATATATATATATATATATATATATATATATATATATATATATATATATATATTCCGTTATATTGCATATAGCCTGTTACATAATAATACTTTGTAGGTCTGGCAACACTATTCGTAGACAGAACGCGTTCTTTTCCTGTCGTGGAATTGTTTATTAACACGCTGAGTCCTCAGTTAGTCAGTTAGTGAGGTTGAGTCCCTGAAGGGTGAACAGTAACAATGGCATCTAATAAGAGGCCTAATAGTAGCGAATCAGAATCAGACACAGACAGTGAAAACGAAAAGCTAATTTCGGTGAAAAAGAAATTATATAGTCAAGGATTTTCGGTCTGAGTGGTTAGCTGATAAGGAATTTAAAGACTGGTTAGTAAGAAACAAGAATGACAAAGCTTATTGCAAATGGTGCCACAGCAGTCTCCAACCCAAACTGAGTGTGTTGAAAAACCATGCACTGTCCAAAAACACAAAGATTTAGAAAATGTTTCACGAGGTTGTAACAAGGTAAGATAATTTGCATAACTTATCACAAATAACAGCTCTACTCATACTGAACTAAAATTTTACTGAGAGACTAACCTATCCAACTATAGGAAAAGTCAAAGATGTAAATTGCCATTTCTTTTTATCTCTGTCAGTTAATGTGTTGTTTTCATTTTTGCATTTCTCGGATTTTTTTTCCCAAGGTAACCAACTATTTATATTGATTTTTTATAGAATGGTGGGGATAAGCTGCAATTTTGACTTTCATAAATGTGAATAAAATTGATGTTATTGTTTTCAAACAGTACGGAACTGTCACTATAACAAAGTAGTTCACATTATATTGCAACTTAACTCTTACCATTTTCCAAGTGATTGAAAGCGTTTACTTATTTATTTTTAGCTTTACACAATTAAAGTAGTAGGCCTATGCTAAAGATGTAAAATATCTTCACATCAGAGGAAATCGTCTTTGGAGTTCTGGAGTAATTAATGCCTCTTAAATAATACACTTCACTCCTCGCAGTTATTTCATTACATATATTTCCTTCCTTTTTTTTATCTTGATTTTCTTCATGCGTACGATATATATATATATATATATATATATATATATATATATATATATATATATATATATATATATATATATATATATATATATATATATATATATATATATATATTTATATATATATATATATATATATATATATATATATATATATATATATATATATATATATATATATGTGTGTGTGTGTTGTTATACATTTTTTTATCAAACATCTTAACTTAGAATTTTCCCTCCTTCCAGATATCAGTAATGTTTAAGGAACCCAGTAAAGTAACAGATGCCACCTCTCGTGCTGAAATCAAAATTACTGCATTTGCCGTAAAGCATCATTTGCCATATGCAGTGATGGATGATTTATCTGAATTATTGCCTACAGTATTCAATGACTCTGAAATTGCTAAGAGTTATGCGTGCAAACGAACAAAATCTGCTGCAATTGTGGAAAATGTCCTAGGTTTAAATTTTAAAGAAGAGGTGTTAGAAAAGATTCATGAATCTTGTTATTTCTCATTGATAATTGATGAATCGACTGACATAGGGTCAGAAACTGTGATGGCAATAGTAGTTAAGTATTTTGACTCAAATCAAGGTAAAGTGATAACACGACTTCTTGGATTACCGGTTTTAAAAGGTGAATCTGCTGAGAGCTTGTTTGAAGTGCTTTGTGAGGAATTGCAGTCATGTAAATTAGACTTGTCAAATTGTGTTGGATTTGCAGCAGACACAACAAATGTTATGTTTGGTGCAAATAACAGCATTGTTACCAGGCTAAAGGAAAAGAACCCAAACATACTTACAGTTAACTGTGTTTGTCATTCTATTTCCCTGGCTGTTAGTCATTCCACAAAATTGTTGCCAAAAACTCTAGAACAAATATTACGTGAGTGTAACTCTTACTTTAGCCACTCTAGCAAAAGACTCTGAGAACTTAGAGAGTTTCAGGAATTTATGCAGGCTCAACATCAAAGAATTTTGAGGTTACATGATATTCGATGGCTCTCACTTAATGCCTGTGTATCTAGGTTGTTAGACCAATGGAAAGTTTTGCACATGTACTTTCAGTTAGCCCACACAGAAGACAGACTACTGTCTTCTGACTTCCTATACAATGAGTTGTCAAATCCATATACACATCTATATTTCCAGTTCATGGAGTATGTTCTGTCCCTGACTGATAAGATCAATATCATATTTCAAAGCTCTCACTCAACAGTTCACTGTGTAGTCAGAGACTGCCGTCATTTGTATGTACAGATTCTTGGCTGTTTCTTTAAACCCAGTACTCTCAAGCTACCAGTTAAAAGAGTGGTGCAGTTGGACCCTAAAAACCAGGATTACCATTTACCATCTTCTAGTATTTATGGAGGAGTTAAGTTTAGTAGGCTTCTTGAGAGTACTGCTAGTAAAAGGGACAGCCAGAACACAGCTCAAATGTTTGAGCGGCTTTTTTGTTTGTAGTAGAACTGGCTGCTCAACTTCAAAAGCGCCTTCCTCTTAGTGACCCAACATTGACATCTATTTGTTCCTCCTTGACCTAAAATGAAGTTGCACAAGGCAATAAACTGTCTATAGTAGATATTTCTGCAAAGTTTCCTGGAATCATTGCAGCAGAAGAGGAGCAAGATCTGGATGATGAGTGGAGGTTGCTGGTAATGAGCGAGGAGGCAAATAATATTCTTTCTCAAAATGCCACTATGGATACTGAAATGTTCTGGTCAAAAATCGACCAAAGTGGTAAATATCCAAATTTGTCTAAATTATAAAAGCATTACTAACAATTCCTGTCAGTAATGCTGATTATGAAAGAATATTTTCTTCTGTAAACTTGAAAAAATGAAAAGAGAAACCGCCTTAAAAACGCCACTCTAACAAATGAGTTGATTGCTGGAGAAGGCATACATTATAACGAGGGGGTCATTAAATTTGAGCCCACTAAAGCAATGATAAATTCTATGAATAGAAATATGTACCCACAATGGCATAGTCAGTAAGGTGTTAGTGTATAGGCCTACATATGTTTTCCTTTATAAGTAAAGTATGTTTTTTTTTCATTTTCTTTATATCGTCAGTAAAGTGTGAATGTATACATATTATGTTTTCCTTCATAAGTAAAGTATTTTTTTTCTTTATATAAGTATCAAAATGTTAATTATGTTTGAACAGATTTTCACGCATTGTGCAGGTAGTTAATTGCATATGTGAAATATGAAAGAAAAATTATATTTTATTTCAATTTTCTAACAAGTTTTCATCAAATATATCCAATTACTAAATCAAAACAGTCACATTCGTATCATTTCACCTAATATAAACACTGAAAAAGTCCATTATGTTATTTTAACTCAAATGTATTATGGAAATGTTTAATGCAATAATAATAATTAGTCAGCATAATTCTAGCATTATATCATACCATATTTAGCATAAATTCTTGCTTTTTAGCATATATTTTTCATCCGACTAGCATAATTTAGCAAAAATTTGTTGGTAACACTGGATGGCGCCCCTGTATAGGCTGGGCAGTTCAGAAAAACAAAAAATGCTATGGCATTAGGGCGGGAACGAAGCGAGGTCGGGCAGAGAGAGAAAAACGGTCACTGAACCAGGGTGCACGCGGAGAGCGTGCCGAACGCTATTCTTTGTTCTTTTATTACTTTTACTCCTACGTCTATCTTAATTAGTGAATTGGGAAGACTGCCAGAATACGACTCCTGAGGTCCCTAGTTTGCGCAGCGACTCGACGTTCACGGTAAGTCCGATTCTTGTTGAAGCTTCGTCGATTGACTAGTACTTCTCTATTTCACATTTTCTTTGTTTTCTTCCTTCAGCCACCACTTATGGTATAGGTGTTCACGAAGTCTAGATTAAGCCATATTATTTTATTGTTAGCTTCCCCCCCGTTATTCCAGTAACATACCTAGGATTTAGGGTAAGCAAAACATTTTTAAGTCTCGATGCTTTTGTATGCCTAGCGTCGACGTTTGGGAGAAACCGTTGCGTTTGAAATCTAAGTTTATCTTCACGAGTAGAAATTCTTGTATGCGTCCGCAGTTGGAGGACGTTCATCATAAATTCTTTATTCCTTGCATATTCTTTGTTGAGGCTAATTACCCTTAACTGGCGACCTTTGGCTAATTAACGACTGTCTTTGAGGTTAACTTTTGGCTTCAAGTGGCAGGTTACGCGTATTCTTGGTCTGCAGGACCGTAAAAATTACGTTAATTGAATAATAAATGATCAGCCAAGACCCTACACGTAACAAGATATAATGCGTAAGCGCGTAATTATTAAACATATTCATATGTTCCTTGTTTTACATTTTGAACAAAAATATAATTTACCTAAGTCGTTGCCTATATTTTCAATAAAGTCTCTGAAGTTAAAGCGAATGCCTTGACTTATTCAAATTAATGTGAAAATAAGTAATACAATTAACACACCTGGAGAGAGAGAGAGAGAGAGAGTTTTCAAGGAAAGAGGAAACGCTTATCATGTTTCCGAAGCAAAACGAAGCCTAATCGGTTCTATCAGCCTTATTATAAACTCGTAATTCCTCGTGATCAAGCTAGTTAGCTTGAGGAGAAAAGAATAAACGAATTTAAAAAGAGAGAGAGGGAGAGAAGAACGAGCTGCATTACAGGGAATATAGTGATGTTCACGAAATGTTCATAAATAGTACAGTACAAAAGGCTTTAAGTACCATCTTCCCTATTTCATAATGTTGACTCGTAGGATGGTTTCTAAGTCACGGCGTAGGAAAAAAAATTAAACTTAAATTCATGCAAAACCCTAAATCACAGCTCTTCCAAAAGGTTATATCTCTGTGGAATTAGTTCTTAAATTTTCTGTGTTTGATTTCGACGATTTATTTTCCCTTCCAGTCATTTTATTTATGTACGTAGACACTTTCAGGGATAATAAATTCCTAAGTACGCCTTTTTAAAGAAATTCTCTAATGTATTCTATTTGATGTGAGTAATAAGTACCTTTAGGTAAAAATAACATTTTAACTCATTAAAAGGGGAAAAATTATTGTAATATGTGTAATTTGCTTTACAGTTTTGCACGCTAAATCGCATATTCACTCTTTCGACATATTTGATGAATGAAAATTTCACGATGAAATGATTATATTATTTAGCGTGCTAAACTGTAAAGCAAGTTAAACATATTATAATAATTTTTCGCCTTTTAATGAGTTAGAATGATTAAGCATAAACACATTCCTGTTATTGTTACCTAAAAGTACTTATTACTCATATCAAATAGAATACATTGGATAATTGCTTTAAAAAGGTGTACTTAGGAATTTATTATCCCGGAAAGTGTCTACGTACATAAATAAAACGACTGAAAGGGAAAATAAATCGTCGATAATTCGTCGCAAAAAAAAAAAAATAAATAAAAATACTGCGGCCATCTAAACCGGAAGGAAATGTGATAACAAATGAAAGAGATGGTGGCCAGAGAGAGTTTTCAGACAGGCGATGTAATGTCACTCAGAAAAAAAATGATGTACAATGTTTGCACAAAAGTGTCAAAAGAGCATGGTAACGCCAGACACAAATAAACAGTGTCTAAGGAATTTATGAAATGATTTTATAAAATTGAGGCTGCCAAGCCAAGCAGTGAGAGGGCACTTTCTCTGCTCAACTCCTAAGGCAGTGACAAGAGGGAGGGAGTTGGAATGGTTGGACATCATAAATGAGATGAAGTACGAGGATTTAAAGGTGGAACTGGAGGGAAAACCCCACAGCTACATGAAGAGGAAATAGTAGTAGAGTTTAGACAAAGGAATGTAGATATGAATTTAATGAACGTGCCTTTATAGGTAGTGTCAAAGAAATGGGACGATATGCATGTCAAACTTATTCAAAAGCCATAAAAATAAAACGAAAGCATGAAACGTAAAAGACGCTTGTTCATCAATGACAAAAATTTAAATACAAGAATTACGGTCAATAAGCTCTGAATGAGCTGAAAATTCTTTTACAGACAAAGAGAGTATTTATATCAGAAAATAAAATGCAGGTATACTAGTGTGCACGAGCTACAGTATGTAACGTTCTTTCTCACTTAATACAGGCATGAGTTTAAATATAAAATTGTTTCTCACAGTCCACCCGAAATAAGGTCACGAGTAATTGCAATTTAGTAATCTAAATTTTGTCTCATAAGTTATTACTGTTTCCTTAAAAAACTTAATACACTACAACGTCACCACAGAAAAAGAATTTATATGTCAGAGACAACTCTCATAACCAGCGAAAGCACTCCAGCCATTCTTCGTCCTTCTCCTCAAAAATACAATCAGCTCAATAAACCACTTGACATGAAAGGCAGTAATTAGGAAGAAAGGAGAGGGAGAAGAAGGAGATGAAGAAAAGAGAGATGGTGGTGATGAGGCCAGAGGGGAAGTCTCATATCCATCATGCCTTCCACAACCTCCCTAACCAACTTGTTTTATTTTTCTTGGGCGTTGCCCCGAGGAAATTTTTGCTCAACTTAACTGGACCATTTATGAGTTCTCAAAGTTCTGATATTATAGCTTGCACTCAGACATCAGTTTTTGGGAAGGAAACACTCTCTCTCTCTCTCTCTCTCTCTCTCTCTCTCTCCTCTCTCTCTCTCTCTCTCTCTCTCTCTCTCTCTCTCTCTCTCTCTCTCTCTCTCTCTCTCTCTCTCTCAATAAGACCATTCTTTTAGATATCTGCCGTCCATGAGCACTAATTACAACAATAAGAGCAACAACAGGAACACTCAGCGAATAACAGAACTGGTATCAGTGATTGTATGTATTTGTATATCTTTGCAATAAGTACTCAAGAAACCTTCTATGAAGCGTTTACCACATAAACATCCCTGCCTCTTGGTATAATGAGATCGTCTTCATGACAACAAACTGACATCTCTGAACTAATTTTTCACAAAAGGTAATCACCTCAACAAGGTAACTAAACGAACGCAATTTTCAGGATTCATCAGATTCTATTTAGTATTCCCGATAAGCACATTCATAAAAGGTGAAAATTTAACAAAAGAATCCATTCCTAACTTTGTTGGTGGCGGTGAAAACTACTACATCCAGTAACATCGATAGCAAAGATGATGATTATAAAAAACTGGGAGTGATGTCCTCATTCTCATCTCTCATCTTAAACATTGCTGTCTGTTGTGTTTTTACCCTCAACATAATTATATGTAATTTAGGCCGAATGCCAAGCGCTGGGACCTATAAGGTCATTCAGAGATGGAAGGAAAACTGAGAGTAAAAGGTTACAAAAATGTATCAGGAGGAAAACCTCGCAGTTGCACTAAGAAACAATTGTTAGAAATGGGTGGAAAGTAAGATGGAAGAAAGAATATGAATGGAGGCACAGTAAAAGGAATGAAAGGGGTTGCAATTAGGGGCCGAAGGGACGCTGCAAAGTAATGCCTACGGCGCACCGCGCGAGGTGCACTGGCGGCACTAACCCCCTACGGGGTCGACATAATTATAACTACTATTGGTACTGCTACTATTAAACTCTACCATGTGGAATTCTGTAGCATTTTTCTATGCATTTTTATTATCATCACTATTATAATTCCATATTGGTAATCGCGTTTTTTACAAGAGCTTCGGGAAATTTGACGTTTTCAAGTCATCAGGTCTAGAAATGATAAAAATCGTAGAAACTTCGATACAATTGTCTGTGTAATTAGAAAGTTTTCAAAGAAAATGATTATGCATTCAATATGCATAATTATGTACAATCCATCTGAGGACTTTGGGGCATCTTCTCCAAAGTGGCAGATTACCTAACATAATGTCATCCCAATTTCGTAAGTGTTCCGGAGGAACAGTAAATCCCGAAGAGATGCTGTTCTTTATATTCAGTTCGTGGGATCTGGTCTTAGAATAGTGATAAGTGCTCTAGATGATTCAAGCCGAGTTCGAAGGGGTTTCACTGATGATTTCAAATACAGGAGTACTGACCTCTGGAATAACTGGAATGTTCTCTGTAATTGCATAGCTGATTGGTTGTTCATGGACAATTAGACACATTTTTAGTATCACTACTATTATCCTCTCATTTTTAACCACATTTTCAATCTTTACTGCAAGAAAACTGAAAAAATTTGTCCCCAAATTATCTGACGCAAACAATTACGGCAGCGACCCATTTTCTTCATAAAGATTTCACATTTCTCATATACGGCACGTAATACTTCTAATGAAAAATGCTTGACCTAATGTCGGAATTACTAATTAAGTTATCGATATTTTCTCTGGTATTTTGAAATTTTACAACTGTCATTAATAATCGTGCAGACTGTTGAATTATAATAGTGATGATAATAAAAATGTATCTTAAAAGAGATCTTTCACATTCACAATTGTTCCCTGATCCCCTTTTCAATTTATATTTGAATATTTTACTTACATTTTTACTGATGTATTGATGAGTTAATTTGTCTGTTTGTCTAACTGGTCTCCTATTTCTATATTTCCCATTACCCTCTGTTACTTCTTTCGAATGAACACCACATTCTTTGAAAGCTTGAATTTTAAGTCAATGGCCCCTGTGGGCTTGTTCCATTATGAATAGTGTTCATCATCTGAATAATAATAGCTATTATCATCAACGTCAATATTATCATTAGTGGTAATAGACGTGGTATTAGTACTACGATTATTGATATCCATAGTATTCGTGAATTGGAACACTATTCTTTGCTAGACCTCAAGGTAAAGAATATTAGAGCCCAGATACAAATGAATTAGAACTGATTAAAGAATATAACGTTATGTACGAGAGAGAGAGAGAGAGAGAAAGAGAGAGAGAGAGAGAGAGAGAGAGATAAATGACACAGGAACATGCAAGGTAAACGTTATATTACACCCATAATAACTGAATTCCCTGAGGAAATGAGAAGGAACGTCATCAAGGAAGATTTAAAATGGGGGACCAACAATGCATAGGTTTGCATGTTATTAATGCTTCGTTAAATCACAAGTACCATGAGGTAAATGAGGCGATACTTCCTGGCAAACGATGATGACAACGATACAGATTAAATGTAGGCAGGTGCAAATTATATTATCTTTTAAGGACTCACAGTTAGACTCCCTGAGGTGAAATGTATTTTTAAGAATGGATTACTGCTAGAATCATCAGATTTCTCGCGAATAAACAGATGTCACAGCCATAATAATTTGACTGACTTTAAATTTCTTATATATTCCTTTTCATTCAGTAAGTCGAAAAAGGTATGTCATCTGTGGCCTCCAGCGTACTCGCATGCAGACGTTGTTTGGTTATTTATCCTTTTATTCTCTTTCTGCGGTACATACAGCACATGCAGATTTCGTAACTTGTGAAAGAGCGTAAAACCCGAAGTGATATTGTATATGCCATTCAAATATGTTCCCCAAGCCAGTGAGTTGATGAGGATATTAGGGATTGACGTGAAAAGGACCTATAAAAAATTACGAAATAAAAAAAAAAAAAAAAAAAATTAAGGGCCTCATTAAACTGAAAGTTTTAAATTATTGTATGAGAGGGTGTGCTAGTCAATGTTTTATTGGTTATTAAATTTAAGTAATTTAATATCAAATCAGATATTTTAATCTTTCAAATTGCACACTATTCCTAATGATAAATATTTGCACCTAATTTCGGAAAAGTTAAGTACACCTTAGTTTAACCAAACCACTGAGCTGATTAACAGCTCTCCTAGGGCTGCCCCGAAGGATTAGATTTATTTTACATCGCTAAGAACCAACTGGTTACCTAGCAACGGGACCTACAGCTTACTGTGGAATCCGAACCACATTATGACGAAAAATGACTTTCTATCACCAGAAATAAATTTCCTAATTCTTCACTGGCCGGTCGGAGAATCGAACGCGGGCCCAGCAGAGTGCTATCAGAGAACGATACCAACCCGTCCAATGATGATTTAACTTTTTAACCTAATTTCGAGAATTACAATTGGAATAATCGGAACATTTCCTTGCATGCTGAAGGTACTAACTGTTATTGACGAATAAACAGATTTATAGTTTTTATTCAAGGAAATAATCATCACACTGTAAGATGTTTAACATGTAACTGTGAGATGGTGATTCGAATGAAAGGCTATCAACTGAGTCGCTGGTCGGTCAGTAAACTAGGTCCTAAAGCTTGCTGGTATGCAAGGTGTGCAGCCAGTCTAAGTAAAGCCTCATGTAGGAGAGAGAGAGAGAGAGAGAGAGAGAGAGAGAGAGAGAGAGAGAGAGAGAGATAAACATGTGCTGGACGCATGCATACGTAGTAAACGTTGCTCTTTTCTCCTAATGAAGTGAAGACAAAACGCGAAATACCATCAAAATAAAGTGAAGACAAAACGAGAAATATCATCAACATAAAGTGAAGACAAAACGAGAAATATCATCAAAATAAAGTGAAGACAAAACGAGAAATATCATCAAAATAAAGTGAAGACAAAACGAGAAATAACATTATTAGATTAAAGTAATTTTATAATTTGTCAAAATTGATTTATTAAGTTTTGCCCAACCTTTTGATCTTGCTTTAGTTTAAGTTTATTAATAAGCTATTATCGTATATCGTACATTTAAGTTCTTTCTTAGTTTGCTGAACTCTGTATGAGTCGTATGATTTTGCAGTTTTGCTTTTGTCTTTCTTAAGCGTTTTGTTTACCACCTTCTCCTCCGGTACTAGTGAACTACTGAAGTGTCTTATTAACGATCGTTGTTTTTCTCTCCTATGAGAGCTGTTGACTTGACTCGAGTGGAAGGCTTGTTCGTGAGGGTGGTGATACGAGACAAAGTTAGTTCGAGTTCCACCTCACTGATTGACGCTTTGCCTCTGCATTTATGGACACTTCTGCAGCTAATATACAGAGATTTGGATCACGGCTTCCTTATTCCTTCGCTGCCTTGTGTGGTCGCTGGTGTTTGTCACCTGCGGCATTCATCAGCCACGCCCCTTCCCTCGTTCGTCGGGAGGATCCCGAACGAGTCGGCCTGCGTTTACTGAGAACGGTGCAGTTTGTGGCGTGCGAGATCCGTCGACGTCCCGGATTCTCGGAGGCTACCACCCTTGGTGTGCCCGTGGTATTTTGAGTTGCCTGCAGGCATTGCAGCCTGATTCAGTTGTCCTGCTCATCAGCGTCAGTGAGTTCTCGGAACTCGTGGAGACACGTAGGGAGGCTTTCTACAGGTATGAGATATTTTTAAAGCTATTTAAGACGATCGTGGATCGCCAGGTACCTGTAGATTTGCACTCCCCTGTTTGCAGTACGGTCTTCTGGACCTTGTATGGCCTGATGAGCTGATCCACTAAGCCTCTGGTGGTTATTCCTATTTTGAATTCGTAAGGTTATTTACATTTTTTTAAATTATTAACTGAACATTTTCAATATTATAATTAGTAGTATATATACTGGTTATTTATTGATATTTAATGGGTAATTTAGTTTGTATGTGTTAGGTAGGAGTAATATTAAGTTTCCCCTCTTATTTTCTCCTACTTCCTTCTACCTAACTTAGTTTCTTAGGATATATTTATCTGGCCAGTAATTTATAAGGTACCTACTTGAAGTCATCTTTAAAAATATCTTATTTCTTGGTTTAGGGTTTAGTTTAGTTTTAGGTGATCTTAAGGTTGGTTCATTTTCCTCTTGATATATATATATTCATTTTGATTTATTTTTACCAACCATTATTCTTTCTTTTGTATAAATAAATATTGTAACTTTTGTTGAGGTGTTTGTTCTTTTGTTCCTGGCTTTCTGTGTTGCATTTTTACTGCCCGCAAATTCTGAGTAGAGACAAGAACCCTTGAAATTACGGCCGTAAATAAGGTCGTAACAATCATCAAAATAAAGTGAAGACAAAACGAGAAATATCAAATTAAAGTGAAGACAAAACGAGAAATATCAAAATAAAGTGAAGACAAAACGAGAAATATCATCAAAAGAAAGTGAAGACAAAACGAGAAATACCATAAAAAAACAAGCGAAGAAAAAACGAGAAATATCATCAAAATATAAAGTGAAGACAAAACGAGAAATATCATCAAAATAAAGTGAAGACAAAACGAGAAATATCATCAACATAAAGTGAAGACAAAACGAGAAATATCATCAAAATAAAGTGAAGACACAAGGACAAAAATCGTCAAAATAAAGTGAAGACAAGACGAGAAATATCATCAAAATAAAGTGAAGACAAAACGAGAAATATCATCAAGTGTGATTTAAAATGTAAAAAATTAAAGCATAGATTTGCCTGCGGCACCACGGACGCAGGTGTAAATTTGTTTCAAGCATTGGCAGTAAGACTCCTCAAAACATATATTACATTTTAAACAGACTGAAGCTGGTCAAAAATGTTCCAAATGTACACGAATGATTGGATACCTTAACTTTATTCTCTGGATCAATTACGGATTTTTAGATATATATATTTTTTGTTTATTCGGTAAATAACTACCAAGAGTCCCAACAGTCAACCTCTTCATCACTAAAGGTCAACATAATTTTTCGAAGATATTTTGTCTTTTTTTACTTGAATAGCTGAACCCTCTTGATAGTGGAAGGACTTGTTTCATTTGAATCTTTCAAACGAACGGAACAGAGCAATTAAAACAAAGTCAGTGACAAGAAAGAAACAACTACATAAAATATATTTCGTGTGAAAATAAAATTAGAAGGAATATAATTTTCTGACGCAGGTCATCGCTCTTGCATTGTGTCCGGTAAAGTTTTCTGCTATTTGGCAGTATACAATTGGCATTATATCTGTTTATACGTAAACGAAATGACACATAGCTAATTTCCTCATTTGTGTGTGTAGGGGGGTGGGCACTCGGGCGGAATAGTATTTCACTCAATTCTTGGGTGTTTTAAGCTTCGTTTCGTTCCAGTGTAATATGATAAGGAAATCTGACCTAGTGAAGAGTTTTACTATCACTGCTACAATACTACCACTCAGTCTGATGTTGTTACCACGATTTTCTTCTTCAATAATAAATAATGGGGAAATACTGTTATAAAGCGTACTAAAAGGAAACAGAAAAAAGAAAAATGAAAATTACTAAAAATTCCAACGGCGTTCATTTATTCACCTGAAATGACAGTATGCATAACAGATAATGATCAACATCTCGGTTAACACTTTCCATGGAAATAGGTCTGGCTCTTAATCTCTTTTTATTGTTGGTGAGGAGCTGACTTAACCGATCTGCATAAAATTCTCTCTCTCTCTCTCTCTCTCTCTCTCTCTCTCTCTCTCTCTCTCTCTCTCTCTCTCTCTCTCTCTCTCTTGCCAATAGGGACCACATCAGATTTTGTTCTCCCCTAAATAGGCCTATGCTAATAGGGACCACATCAGATTTTGTCCTCCTCTAAACCTGCTAACAGGTACCACATCAGATATTGTTCTCCTTTAAACCTGCTAATAGGCACCACATCAGATTTTGTTCTCCTCTAAACCTGCTAATAGGGACCACATCAGATTTTGTCCTCCTCTTAACCTGCTAACAGGTACCACATCAGATTTTGTTCTCCTCTAAACCTGCTAACTGGGACCACATCAGATTTTGTTCTCCTTTAAACCTGCTAATAGGGACCACATCAGATATTGGTCTCCTCTAAACCTGCTAATAGGGACCACATCATATTTTGTTCTCTAAACCTGTTAATAGGGACCACATCGGATTTTGTTCTCCTCTAAGCCTGCTAATAGGGACCACATCAGATTTTGGTCTCCTCTAACCTGCTAACAGGGGCCACATCGGATTTGGTTCTCCTCTAAACCTGCTAATAGGGACTAAATCATATTATGTTCTCTAAACCTGCTAATAGGGACCACATCAGATTTCGTTCTCCTCTAAACATGCTAACTGGGACCACAACAGATTTTGTTCTCCTATAAACCTGCTAATAGTGATCACATCAGGTTTTGTTCTCCTCTAAACCTGCTAATAGGGACCACATCAGATTTCGTTCTCCTTTAAACCTGCTAATAGGGACCACATCAGATTTTGTTCTCCTTTAAACCTGCTAATAGGGACCACATCAGATTTTGTTCTCCTGTAAACATGCTAATAGAGATCACATCAGGGTTTGTTCTCCTTTAAAGCTGCTAATAGGGACCACATCAGATTTTGTTCTCCTCTAAACCTGCTAATAGGGACCACATCAGATTTTGTTCTCTAAACCTGTTAATAGGAACCACATCGGATTTTGTTCTCCTCTAAGCCTGCTAATAGGCACCACATCAGATTCTGTTCTCTTCTAAACCTGCTAATAGGGACCACATCAGATTTTGGTCTCCTCTAACCTGCTAACAGGGGCCACATCGGATTTTGTTCTCCTCTAAACCTGCTAATAGGGACCACATCAGATTTTGTTCTCCTCTAAACCTGCTAACTGGGACCACATCAGATTTTGTTCTCCTTTAAACCTGCTAATAGGGATCACAACAGGTTTTGTTCTCCTCTAAACCTGCTAATAGGGACCACATCAGATTTCGTTCTCCTTTAAACATGCCAATAGGGACCACATCAGATTTTGTTCTCCTTTAAACCTGCTAATAGGGACCACATCAGATTTTGTTCTCCTTTAAACCTGCTAATAGGGATCACATCAGGTTTTGTTCTCCTTTAAGCCTGCTAATAGGGACCGCATCAGATTCTGTTCTCCTTTAAACCTGCTAATAGGGACCACATCAGATTTTGTTCTCCTTTAAACCTGCTAATAGGGACCACATCAGATTTTGTTCTCCTTTAAACCTATTTTCCTAAACATTACTGTAGGTGTAATTATTGAAGGAATGATTAAGGAAAAATTATGTGAGAAAGAGTATTTCGATGTCTGTCGCAGTCATTTACTGTGATTGCAACATGCATAATATCGAAAAGAAGCTCCTAATTAGAACTTCTCACACACAAAACTTGATAAAGTAGCTAAACAGAACCTAATCATTGTTAAAAATAACTGTAAATGACGCATGTGGCAATTAATATTTATTAATAATACTAATACTCCTACAAATAATACTAACAAACAAAATGATAATAATAAGCGATCTACTCATTCCATTTATGGAGACAAATGCTACGAACATGACGGCACCCTTAGGAATAAAACGGCTAATCATGTAAGCCGTGATAAAAGGCCTGGAAACGAATTAATACTAACTGTACTTGTTTGAAATTGTAATTACAAAAAATTTAATTAATGTTCGTGGATCTACTGAAAAATAAATTTTAAATGATAATGATAACAATTACTGCAAAATGAAGAATTTTAAAAGATACGGGTTGATTATCATAAATAATTAAAAGCATTATTATTAACCACATTACTGCTACGAATTAAAGCAGCACCATATAAATGACCTTTGCTTTGCCCCATCATAAAATACATACTAAAGCAAATTAATAATTAAAATATATGAGAATAGCTTACCACATATCATAAATAAGTTGCACAGATTTCCATGGTGCAGTATTCTGCGCCATATCTTGTTGACAATCATTAAACATTCCTTTACCGTCTTTTAGTGTCTAGCATTATATAAGGATAAAATTCTCTTGAAGCAATTTCTGCCAACATCGAAAAGTTTTTAAAGTTAAAAGAACGTTTTACCGCAAAATTTTTAAACTCATCGTTTACAAACTTTCTTGTGCACCGGACACATCCATCGCAGCAGTAAATTGCCGGAACTGATTTGCTACTGATTTGGCGTGCGTGGTTTTTTCACATTTCTTGCATGGTTACAACATCTATCATTTTCTGTTAGCTAACTTTCACAATATTTTTTTTTTTCGGACAACAACAGTATAAATTTAAAATTAACAAGAGTTAGCCGAAAAATCATTTCGCTAAAAGGTTCCTAAATGTGAATAACTTGACTACTGTCATTAAAAAGTCTGATTTTGACAATTAAAATAAGGTCATGAAACCCTGTCGAGAGATCAGGTGAACATTGGGTTAATACAATAAATTGCATAGAATTTCGTGAAAAATAAATGGAAAAAAAGAAAGGTTAACATAAATCAGTTATTTCGTCCCTAGCCTGACGAACCGTCGCAAGCCATTTTTTCCTCATTCTGAGAAAATAGGCTTGAAAGATTTTCATACTATTCAGAGCATTGTTTGTGGAAATTTAGCTGGAAAATCTGACAACGCAGACAGCTGAAATTTTGATATGTTACAGTGTATAAAAAAACTGAGACATTTTAAATGAAAAAATAAAAAAATTAAAACAAAAATGGGAGACGCCAATTTGTCACAACAGGGACGATTTAATTAACGCAATAAAGAAAACCTTGGCACCTCTAAGAAATCTAACAACAGTTTATAATACTTACATTAATTATAATAATAAGAGGGTAATTAAATAAACTATATCGGATTTGTTGCCAAAGTGTCACCTTTCACGCAAATCATGTCCTTCAAACCTGGGACCATGTATTTAGTGACGTACAGAAATTACTATCGGTTTCTGATTTTTCCAAAAAAATACTAAATTCGCTTTGCCATCTACCAGCTAATTTTTTGCTGATTCATTTTAGAATACATGCAATGATTTAACGAACCATAAAAAAATCTACAAGTGAATCCGTGTAAAAAAAATAGATAATTAATACTGAGATTTTGACATAATAATTTTGTGATTTACACAAATGGATCGAGCTCACTAACATGAGTAACATGATGAGATCAGTAAAAAATAAGCAATATCAGTGAGTAAAAAAGGCGAATAATAATAATAATAATAATAATAATAATAATAATAATAATAATAATACGGTGAAAACCCCTTACTTAGTACGGTAATACTGAAGATAAGTGCTCAGCACAATGAATACAAATTTATATTTTCAAACTTTACATTCTACCACTTTAAGAAAAATAAGAAGAAAATAAATGAGAAAGTTCAAATAAAAAAGTTGAAAGCAGCTGCAGTAACAATTACCCTTTACTGTCTCATTTCAAATAGATTTTTAAATTAGAATATTTTGTTTATATTCTTCTCTCTGCAAGCAGTAAATTTCTTGGGCAACATGTTGCCGTAATATTCACCTCTGAAATGGTACTTCTGTAGCGTATAAAGAAACCAAGTATTCCTATTTTACCAAGATCTACAAGAGAAAAAAAATCACAATAATAAAAAAAAGTCGATGTTTTGTTTCATTTCGCGAAGATATGATCACAGCTAAACTGGACTGGCCTACTGTCGAAGATCAAGCTGGTCTTACCCAGAACGGTTCTTGCTCCTGGTTTAGTCAGTGCCATGGGACGCGTTCTTTGTTTTGCACTATTTCAGTTGGCTGATACCACCACTTGTGTGGGTCTCTGGATGGCGACGGGTAGAAAGGAACGTTTCCAGTGAAAAATTTAAGGTTTAAGGAGCAGTATGTACTGGCTGAAGTTTTCCTGCCAAAGCCTTTAGATTGCTTTGGCGTCTAGCGATTCCATACGTTCCATATGGGAGCCTTTCTTGTAAGATATTGACATTCTTATTTCTGGAGGCTAGTGATGCCTGTGTGTGTCTCGTGTGTCTCAAGAGAAATATCTCGTGAGTAGCCTTCTGAGATAGTTTGTGGAGCAACATGCCGTACACGTACTGTACCTCACACCATCGTTTAGTATTGCAGAGGAGGCGTTTCTACTTCCCATCACCATCAGAGACCTATACAAGTGTCATTAACTAACCGAACCAAGAATATACCTACCACACAAAAAAGGAACCCCTACGACATTGAAGGCATCTGCCAGGCAATACAGCGACTATCACTACAATTTCAAGACAGTTTGGAGGGTGGAGAGTAGGGTGGGGGGTAAGCTATAAAAAAAAAAAAAGTTTATAAAGGTGCACATTTTGTCCGAAATCGAAGTGTCTTCCAACAACTGCCCACATATATCACCTTGTCCATCCACTGAATAAAAGAATGCTTCAGGAGCAAGAGTTTGTGCTGGCTGAGTCAAACTTGATCTCCAACAAACAAATCATCTAGCGCAAAACACTATTTGTGATCAAGTCCTGCATATATGAAATGAAATTATGACTTACTGCAGCTTTATTACTTTATTTCTGTAGACGTTTCATAGTAAAAGGAAACGAAAACATGAGTGTCCCCACACCCTGCAGAAGTAACATTCATGAAATAAATATTTGGCATTTCAAGTGAATCATACCACACAAGAATAACTAAATTCATATATTGCAACAAGTTTTACTCTGCTAAAAAGAGGAAGATAAGATTTCAGCAATCAATTGTTTCATAAAAATCTCATAATAGCATGATTCACTAAAACGGTGAAGGCATCCACAATGGTGTAAGTGAAAATATATTTTAGGAAAATATATACAAACGAGTTTCCGAGAAGGAGAATCGAGCAAGTTCTCAAAAGCTCTCGTTTGTGTGTGTGTGTATATATATATATATATATATATATATATATATATATATATATATATATATATATATATATATATATATATATATATATATATATATATGTATATATTCATATACAATATATATATAGCTATATATATATATATATATATATATATTATATATATATATATAATATATATATTCATTTACACTACTGTGATTCCTTCACTAATCCCTCTGTTTTCTGTCACTCTGATCCAGGTAATCAACTCAGACTTCTAGAAGTTCAAATAATTCAAGTCGAATCTATTTAAAATTTTCTGATGGTACGGGCAACTGGAAGGTGTTTCTTTCTAAGATCTACCTACAGATCGCAAATGTTGAACGATGAAAAACCGGTGTTTAATCCTGAAGCGACAGATATTTGCCTCTGGGAAAATGGATGGTTGGGAAGAATCCCAATCTTTTGGTAAAAGACAGAAATAAATGCCAAGTCGAGCAATTCGAGAATAACTATGATACTAAAAGAATATATGTCACACGTGGAGGCCTGGTAGATTGATGCCACCTGAGAGTGCGCTATTTTTTCGAACCTCCTGAACAAATCGGCGAAAAAATAAACTAACGTAAGGGACACAAAGAGGTAGCAAGGAAAACATCTCCCATCAAGAAACAGGTTCCAAAGAAAGAGCGTTTGGAGGATATCCACCTTTCTTATAATCCATTTTGACTGTGAGAGGACGTTCCCAAACAGGAAACAACATTGAAAGCATGACGGATTTATCAACTTAAAAAGCTTCAACAATTTGGAGGAGGAAAGTAACCTCATCCATGAAAAACAAACGTTTTAGAAAAACTTACTTTATCAGCTATTCTAGGCCATATATGGAAGCCGTGCGACAAAAAGCAACATGGCAGATGGTGGACTCAAAAATGAGTTCTTTCATATGTTTCTATAGCTGAGATTTTCTGCGTCAGGTTGTTAGTCCTGATGCTAAAACCCCGCTAGATGGTGTAACGGGACTATAAATAATTATCAACTTAAAATTTCCCTTCGGTAACATTTGAAAATCCTATATTATTTGCTCATTATATGAATTGCAAAGAAAGGACGTTTGAAATACCTCATTCTCCAGAAACTATGATTTCACCTCTTGATAAATTTTGTTATAAGTCCTGCAGAAGTATGACAAACGCAAATGCCGGTTGATTGCCAATTGGGTGGATATAAATAAAACGCTAAAACATTTGGAGTTAACGGGTGAGTTGATGGGAAATGAAATTCAATGAATGAACATCTTGTAAGAGAAAATAAAATGTTGATCTTGGAAAATAGTCAATGATAGTCTAAAAATGACTGAGCCTGCAAAACGGACGGTGGACTTGAAAAATTATCAACTTAAAATCCCCTTCGGTCAACATATATGAAAATATATTATTTCTGAGGAAAGTACTGGATATTAAAGGACGTTTGTAGCAGTGATTGACATATAAATCACAGTGATTGATAACGAGTCATAGTTATGCCAACCCAAATGCAAAAATACAAAACGGTCAACATGGCTGGTGGGTGGATATCGTCTCCAAACGCAAAACACCTGAGTTTTCGGGGAGTCTGATGGGAATGTTATTCATAAAATTCTTGTGGCGATTTTTAGTGCGTCACTGTAGTCCTGATTATCTCGTCCGTTGCTATCGACCCCAAAATAACGGTGGACTTAGTTATCAACTTAAAAGTTTCATTAAAATCGAGAAAAATATTATTTCCGAGGTAGAGTGAATGGATATTAAAGGACGTTTGTATAAATGATTGTATATGAATCACGGACAAATAATAAATAGTATAAACAAAATTTCATGCGACAAATCTCTTCAGGTCAACATGGCAGAGGTGGGTGGATATCGCAGCGCAATCATGCAAAACACCAAGTTCGACGTCTTGATTTTGATAAAGATTTTGTTTAAATTATACCTCTCTTGTGGAATTTCGTTAGTGCGTCAAGTAGTCCTGATTCCTCGTCCGTCGCTGGATGACTTCCCACGGGACGGTGGACTTATTATCAACTTAAAAATACTTCCATTGTGCATTATGAAAAATATTATTTCTAGAACTATAATGAATTGAAAATTAGATGGACGTTTGAAAGCTTATATTTTATAATTTTATATATATATATATAAATATATATTAAAAATATTTATATTTATAATCGACTATATAAGATCAATAATATATATATATAAATAAGAAAAAGATAAAATACTGGCTTTTATAGATTTGTCATATTGAAAGATAGACCATGATAAAAAAATTTATATATTCATTTACACTACATGATTCCTTCACTAATTTCTGTTTTCTGTCAAAATCAGGAAAAAAGGAAATATCAGATTTGAACCAAAAGTTCAAATAAATAACGGGCAAATCTATTTAAAATCTGACTGGAATCGGTCAACTGAAACCCTTATCTTTCTAAGATCTACTACAAATCGCAAAAAGTGAACGATGAAAAACGTGTTTAATCCTTTAGCTTTAAGATCTGCCTCTGGGAAAATGGATAAAGGGAAGAATAAAATCTTTTGGTCAGAGACAGGAAATAAATGCCAAGTCCGAGCAATTCGAGGATAACTGCTGATACTAAAAGAATGTATGTCAAAACATATAGGCCTGGTAAATGTTACGATTACCTGAGAGTGCAAACTAATTTTTTTTCTTCAAAACCTGAACAAACGGCGAAAAAAATAAACAAAAGGGACACAAAAAATAAGGAAAACACTGCAGCAGAAAAAACAGGTGACAAAAAAATTGAGGAGGGTGGGGTTGGGGTCACTTTCTTATAATCAATTTTATTGAGAGGACGAAAAATCCCAAACAGGAAACAACATTGAAAGCACCGACGGATTAAACCCACATAAAGCTTCAGCAATTTGGAGGAGGAAAGTAACCTCATCCATGAAAAACAAACTTTTAGAAAAACTTACTTTATCAGCTATTCTAGGCCATACTGAAGCTTTTGTAAAGCCTCTTGGCTTGGACTTAAAATATTTTTCTATATGTTTCTTTTGAGATTTTCTAATAGGTTGTTAGTACCATGCTAAAACCCCAATAGATGGTGTAACTTCACTATAAATAATCACTGTAGCATTTAACTTCATTTAAAGTTTTTATTTTTTAGCCACATATCCTATTTAGCAAATTTGCTCATTATATGAGCAAAGATGCAAGTGAAATACATCTCATTCTCCAGAAACTGCGATTTTGCTCTTAGAATTTTATTATAATTTTTATGGCATTTACGAAAAAATGCCTTTGATTGCCAATTTCTATTATATAAATAAAAGCTAATACATTTGGCAGTTAACTGATCTGAAACTGAAACCAACAATGAATGAACATAAAGTAAGATTCAAAATAATAAAATGTTGATCTTTTAAAATAGGACAATGGATAGTCTAAAAATGATTGAGCCTGTTCAAAATGACTAGCTTCCCCCAAAAAAATAAAAGGGAAAATAATCATCAAAGGTTACCCCATACAAAGTTTATTATGTCTGAGAAAATACTGAAGCTGACTGTACAGTATTGGACATGGTAAAATCATTTAATTCATAACGACCAGGGAGTTGTTGACAACCCAAATGCAAAAATACAAAACTTACTGCTGGAGGACTGAAATTTTATCCAAGTTTCTGGGATCTATATCCAGAGTATTATAAAATTCTGGCATTTATGCCGACCCAGACCTACAAAATTATCAAGGAAAAATTATCAAGGAAAATCCCAGGTCAACCAAAGTTACCTACCTATCAAGTTTCATTAAAAAAGAGAAATTTAGAATAATAATAACAACGCCTACAAGCCATAAATAAATAAAGCCTAAACGCAACAGATAAAATAGTAATGATATAAACAAAATTTCAACTCGTCTCTTCAGGCAATCACGCTTCAGTGTAATGATATCGCAGCGCAAAATGAACTATCAATAAATTTGTTCAAGTCTTACATTTTAATAAACATTTTGTTTAAATAATACCAAGAGCAAGAATCTTAAGGGTTACAAGGGCATATGATTTAAAGCCCTGAAGGGGATGGAATTGAAACCCCCATTATCAAGGCGCCAAATGTTTCACCCAAAAGTACTTGCATTGTGCATTCTAAATATTATTTCTAGAACTATAATGCAAAGGGAAAATTAGATGGAAAATGGGAAAGCTTATATTTTAAATTTTATTGTATCCTTGAAAAACAGGGTATGGTCAAAAAATATTTGAGGTTTATAATCGACTACCACTAAGATCAATAACAATTGTAATAAATAAGAAAAAAATAAAATACTGGCTTTTTGGAAGATTTTCACCTTGAAAGATAAACCATGATAAAAAAAAAATTTTCTATCACCAACTTTGGCAATACATGCTTGCCAAATTTCTCCAAAATCACAAAAAATCAAATATCGAATTTGAACCAACCTGCTACCTAGAATGGGGGCAAAAGTAAAAAATGAGACTGGAATCGTTCTTAACCACCACCTACATATGCACCAAACTTCACCAAAGGAGGGAAAGATAAAACGTTAAAAAATAAAATTTTAGCCTTTAAACTGTTCTGTGATATTCCACTAAAGGTCAAGATAAAATTATTTTGGAGCCACAATCACTAACCCTACAAGTGCCGATTGTGACCTGCAAATATAGGACTAGGTCAAAAAATATATTGGAAAAATTACTTACCTTTACAGGTGCAAACCAATCAACTTTCATCAAAACATATCAAAACAAAGTTCATTAATTATTATACAAAATGTCATAAAAAATAATGAATACCGGAATTTACACAATAAATTACAAAAAATTGAGGTAGATCACTTACCAAATTTAATATTTTTTTGCAGCAGGACTTCTGTCTGAAACAACAACTTCATGATGACCTTGAAGGGGGCAAGGGTTGGGAAGAGGAACGGGAAGGGGTAGTAACTATACACTCCCCTAAACACTCTATTGTTATAAAACTTTCAAAAACGCGAAACTGCACTTGCCAGTCATGTTTTCTGTTACACAAAAACTTGAGTAAATAATGGTCTCTTCTTCTCGGAAACTGGACTGTGTACTTTTGTAATACCTTTCTTGCATTAATATTTTTTTCTAAATTATCTATTTGGGCTCTAGTACGGATTACAGTATTCACAAAATAGCCTGAGTTTCGTGTAATTGTCTTGAAAAATAAGTATTCGTGATACGATCTTCATTTGTTTTTATATTTTATGGTGAGGTTGACTGATTTAGCAAATTCTCGCTGAGAAATATCCTACCGATGCAAGCAACATCGCATGCTGAAGACACAAGAGTTAAATCATTATATTTTTATGGCATTTCGTTAAAGTTCTCATCTGTCTTCAATGCTCTCCTTCATATGATAGACTTGTGGCTGATCAACGGCTATGATCTCAAAAAAAAAAATTATGTCTGAACATAATCTAAATTCAAAATGGGAGCTTTAGTCATTTTTTTTTAAACCAAACGTATTGAGACAAAAATTTAGAATATGTTTTGATAACCATTGCCGTTCTGGCCTGACAAAATTGCTCCCGGAAGAAAAATCTATCAAGATTTTCAAGAGGCCATCATCAACAAAAGAGTTCCAAGTCATCTAGAGATGAGAAAAGAGGTTGGGGATGGTATACTGTGGTGACTCCATTTTATCCAGACATTACAACCAAACTCCATTTTAACAAAACATTACTGTGGTGACTCCATTTTATCCAGATGTTAATCCAGGAATATGGACCCTTTTTCACAGCTAGTTATCAAGTTCAAAACCAGTGTTTAATGACGATATTTTTCCCCAAAAACAATATCGTTGTCAAACACACCCATATTCATATGTCAACAAAAGCATTTACTCAGTAAATTATACACATCCTATCAATGATGCTTTAAACATATCCATTTCATACAGAGATATACCCCTAAAAACACACCACCTGACTAATCCATAAATAAAGCATGTGATTATAATCAAAATGACATCCCCACTAGACCTAAACACACTCTCACTAAACCTAAAGACACGTCGACAAATAAGCCTAACCACAGAATTATTAATCACAGGAAAAAAGCATCTTCAATATATTTCAATGGTATCAGTACATGTAATGAGATATGATACAGCAGAGTTTATTTACCATATGGTTACAAAGGGAAGGGGAAGGGGATGGGAGAAAGGGAATATACGGGTTAAACCTACCTCATTATCTAAGTTATATAAATGATATATAGTGCCACAATTTTGTTGAGACAGGTCAATATATATGTATTACTGTATAGTTGCAAAGGGAGGGTGGAAGGGGTATAGGGGATATAAGGGGAATGGGAAGGATATACGGGTTTAAACCTACCCGATTATCTAGGTTGGGTCAAATGTATGGTATACATACCAAATTTTGTCTAGAATCAGTCGTTGTGATTTATTTACAATCATAAGTGACAAAGGGGAAAAGCTTAATATCCAAGGGGAAGGGGTAAGGGGTAGGGTAAGGGGAAGAGGGAAGGGGAGTTATAAATGGATTGGGAAAGGGGTTGAACAGGGGAAAAGGCAGGGATAAGGGTTTGAAACGTACCCTATTATCTAATTTAGGTCAAATGATGGCCATATGCCAAATTATGTCTAGATCAGTCACACGGATATCACATAAGTTATAGAGGGAAAGGGGAAGGGGAATGGGGGAAGAGGAAGGGGTACAGGTTTGAAAATTACCCTATTATCTAAGCTGGGTCAAATGATGGCCACGTGCCAAATTTTGTCTGGATCAGTTAAGCGTTTACCATGTAAGTTAAAAAGGGAAGGGGGAAGGGGTATGGGGAGGGGGAAGGGGATACGGATTGGCAACCTACCCTACTATCTAAGTTGCGTCAAATGATGGCCTCATGCTAAATTTTGTCTACATTGGTCAAATAGTTACCACATTAGTTACAAAGGGGAGGGGGTTGGGGAAAGGAAGGGGTAACAGTTGGTTTTGAAACCTCACCCTGTTAGTCTAAGTTGGGTCAAATGCATTGGTTGGCCACCTGTCTTAGATTTGCTGAGGAGGACAGCGGATAAGTTCCAAAGGTTGAGGGCTGACTAAACCATAGTCACCAGTGTAGAAAATGGGAAGCAGCCTTATTGTTGTCGAAACCGTCAGGGTTGAGGTCGAAGGTGATGGAGAATCGGATGGTTTGAAACCTACCCTATTGTCTAAGTTGGGTTAAATGATGGCCAACTGTCATATTTGTGTAACGAAAGGCAGTTTATTATTACTGGAATGATTTGGGTTGGGGAACAAGGGTTGGAATTACCTATTTTTCCATTTTAAGGGCACATGTCTATTCTGACCAGTGTTTTAAGTGTTGACAAAATAGTTCCAGCAAAGAGGTTCCTGATTTTGATGTATTATTATTTTGAACTCTTGGTGCAGTTTTTATTTATGATGGCAAATACTAAGACTTACAATTTTTTGTTACTGCTTTATTTTTAAATACAAAGATCAGTGCCGAGAGACACAAGACCGGTAAAAGCAGGTCAGAACTTTGTATTACCTGTTTTGGTTAATCACATCATTGTATTGCCGTGATTTATTTACATTGTTGACTGCTGCTGTTAATTTGTTAATTATGATTACTTACTTCACTAATGTGGGTTATTTATTTAGTATATATTGAAGGTAATAAATTATTGTGGTTATTTTAAGCGTCTTATGTCATTGATTTTGATAAGTGTTTTAATACTGAAGTGTTTTTACTAATGTACATTGTTTTGATTGAGCTCTTGTATTTCAGAACCTATATCAAAGTTGTAAATATGTAAAGAATAAATTAGGTTTAAGTATATATAGTGACTATTTTCTTTACACCTCCTTTGGTTGTTGATACTCCCGGACCACCAGTCCATTCCAGTCTCAATATGATGTATGGTTTAAGAACCTGATGTAGTCACATTGTATATATATATATAACAATATATATATATATATATATATATATATATATATATATATATATATATATATATATATAAAGGCACAAATATCGTTTACCTCTCTTTGATAGCTCAGTGGTCTAAGACACTGCCTATCGCTGCTTTTAAACCAGGAACGGTTTGAATCGTGCCGGTGGCAAAGCACTTTATCTGTTATAATTCCTCTTGCATGCTAGGTATACTTGAGGTATAGTAAACTGGATATTAAACGATAATTATCATTTATATACGTGAATATAAAAAGGGTAATATATATATACATATATATATATATTATATATATAAACAGAATGTCTCCTGAAAACGGCAACGCAGTTGCCCCGGCAGCAATCACACTTGAACCAGTGAGCATAAAGCTGCCACATATCATACGCTTACACTTACCAACGGCATGTCAAACCCTCCCACATTGCGTCATTCACCACTTTATACATACACATAGAAGTTAACAATAACCCATCCGATGGAGACTGAACCGTCGATCCCTGACTTATTAAGAAAACGATTAATACTAAACCTACTATAAATGGCAACAATTTTCTGTAGCATGAGACTTGAAGTGGTTTGCATATCGAAAGATTAAATTATTGCAGGCAACAATAATGTAGCATACAGTTATCTTAGGCAAACTGATAATGCGATACGTCGTTTGTCAAACGTTACCCTCCTGCCCCTAGGCAACTAAGAGGCACAAAATATTTTGGAAAAAGAGCATTGGATGACATTACCTTCGAAAGCCACCGAGATCCTCCGAGCTGGTCGTCACTCGCTAAAGAAGCGATTTACGTTCTGATAATTCACACACAAGTGTTTCATTGCAGTCTGTTTTTATGAATCTTGCTGAGGTGCACAGCAATGTATTATTCTTGATTATACAGCAATTTTTAAGAACACTTTTGAAAGCGGTGTAGACACTATTGGTAAGAACACTTTACTACCGATTCTTGCCGAACTTACCAAGCGGAAGAATACTAGAACTATTACTTGAGCGAGTCTTCGTATTTATGAGTAATACCTGAAATACCTTATAGGAAAATAGCGATAGCAAAATAAAAAAGATAAATATAATGACGTATATACAGAACGATATAAAAATGTTCATTACAACCGTCTTTGATGAGACAGGAACTACTTCATTAATCGGAAAGAACTGTCACACGGCTCATCTTGCTCACGGCACCAAGGAAGAAGGACCATGGAGGTGACGGTGTACAGTGTAGGCTATATCAAGTATAATGAAGTTGCTACACCTGCTGCATTCAAGTGAAATACATAAACGCTTCTAACACTTTAGTCAGGGCAACGAAGTCATTATTCAAGTGTCATGTCGTCCCGAGAGGTTAGCAGAGTTACCTATGTTTAATGGCAGTGAAATACTAATATACATCGGATTTTAATTGAACAAATAGTTGTATTCTATATAAGGCAGGTAGTGAAAATCAGATTTCCATTGGTTAAAATTGAACACTGTTACCGCGCCCCACTGGCTCAACAACTACTATTTTACGTATGGAATGGGGATGAACGTAGAAACATAAATAGTAAACGGCAATTATCATAAATACATTTTAAAAAATTAAACAGCGAGCCGTAAATATTCCGGTTGGTGAATGGCGGGAACCAGGCCGCGGTAGTGGCCAGTTTTATCGTCATTTGCAAGGTGGCTATTCATCGCAAACAATAATCTTGTCAAGTCTTGATATAATACGAATTCCTTTTGCCATCATGAATTTTGTGGATAAAGATAACTGTCAATAATTGGTGACTTTATCACCGTCATGAAAGTGGAATCGCCAGCAATGTCATGCAGATAGGTGCCATTCCAAAATAACATGCTAGACTCAGCCCATGACAACGTTTGACGGCTACACAAAAAGCCTAGCCTAACTAAGAGATTATATATATATATATATATATATATATATATATATATATATATATATATATATATATATATATATATATATATATATATATATATATATATATATATATATATATGTATGTGTGTGTGTGTGTGTACTGTACATTTTACGAAGGTCGGGGATGACCGGTTGGCAGCTCCTTACGGGATGCATACATACAGTAGCTCGCCCGTGGCTGTTAAAGGTGTGGCGAGGTCAGTTCTACGGTCAGTTGAGTCATAGTCACTTGCCTACAGTGGTGGATGAACACAAATTGACTGTCTTTCCCAAGATTTCACAAACTTCTTTGAAGCTCTGCATCATGCGATTTTTATTTCTTTGGATGGGTGTTTTGACCTCTCATGAGAGGGAGGAATGAAAATCTGATTTGTTTTATAAAACGCAATTTCTGTGTACAAGTTAGAGTGTTGAGGGAAGACATTTGCTCGCAGTTCGTTTTAATCTCCTTTTCCTTTGATGCGAGTTAGTAATTCCTCAGAGCTCGTAAAAACAAGTTGCCTGCTAGTCTAACCTTAACGGAAATATGATGATAACTAATGAAATTAATGTAAGATTTTGAAAAGGAGGGTTTTTTTTAATAACCTATTACCTAAAATAGTGAATAATATCTCGGGAAACTAATCCTGTCATCCTTTCCCAGTTGCTTTAATCCGCATAATCCGTATAATTTGTTAAATATCGTCATAAAATCTATCCACATTGAAATCATATCATTGGGCTCAATGAGGTCAAAAATTATGGCACGATTACAGAGTTGCCAGAACTTAGGTAGACTGCCCATGCTGCAGCCGAATTTCTACCTAACACAAATAATGTATATATACCCACACACATATATATGTGTATACATATGTATATTGGTGTGTGTGTGTGTGTGTGTTTGCGTTGCTAATCACTCGAACACATATCACCGACATATGTTGTTACTACTATGGGTTTTTTCGAGTTCGTGTATGTGTGAGTGGAGCTCCAATGTTTTTTTTTTTTTTTTTTGTCCAATTCCATTATAGTTAAGGATGGCTAGCGTATTAGGAACATGAGCAATGCTGAAACTTGATTGGTAAATTTATTGTAAGTTTCACAAATTCACCAGTTAAATGAGATTTTTAAATCCAGGAGTGTTGGGGAAAGGCCTTGCTTCAGACGAGTAATATTTATTCCATGTATTATTTTGGCTGTTCTAGATTTGTTTGACATTCATTTAAGTTGCCTAGTAGTTTAAAGATATTGGTACCGTAATATCCTGCAATTATAGGAAAGTGAGGCTTATGGGTGGGGGGAAAATACAAAATAAGTGAAACAGCAAGGATATATTCTAACATCTACATGATAGTGTACTTTTGCAGGTTCTGATTTTTAATAAGGTAAGGCTTGTTGAACATCTGAACCTGTTGGTCAAATTTTACCGTAAACCATAATTCGTCCCAAGTTTGATGAACTGGGGTAAGGCATTTTTTCCTAATTCTGAGAAAATAGTCTCAAAGATTATGATAATATTCAGAGCTTCTAATTAGCTCATGTTTTGTGGAAATTTTGTTGGAAAATCTGACAACACAGACAGCTGAAATTTTGATGTGTTACAGAGTATAAAAAACTGGGACACTGACTGAAAGACTAAAACTTTTAAAAAATGGGAATATGCCAGTTTGTCAAAATACGGCCGAATTGTATGCATATCCTATTTTTAGTGTGTGTTTTGAAGGTTTTTAAAGTAACATCATACACTAGGTAAGTAAGGACCTGATAACCTACATTATGTTAGTTGGGTCCAGGTAAGGACCAGGCACCCTAGGTTAGGTTATGTAAGATACAGGTAGGTTAGTTTACGACCCCAGGTTAGGCTAGGTGATAAAGTACCCCATAACTCTGTCTGGCCAAGTAAGGATCTAGCATCCTAGGTTAGGTTAGGCTAAGTTGCATCCTATTTATTTTAATTACCAGGGCCCTAGGCATGGTTAGGATGGGTGTGGTTAGGTTAAATCGCAAATATTCAATTGAAATGATTTTAATTTTAATTTACAGTACCCTAGCCTAGGTCAGGTTAGGTTGTTGTCCAGTGGGTGAAGTACTAGGTTAGGTTAGGTTGTTGGTCCAATTGGTGAAGTATCTTCCTTAGAATTAAACTCCTTGCATATTTATTTTGAGAATGGGTCCAGTTTATATGTGCCATGACTAATGTTCATGTTCTTGTGGAAACTATTTTATACTAGAGTCAGTGATGTTTCTTTCTAGTTCATTATTAGAAAAAACTATCTTTTTCTTCTGGTCCAGTTGATTGTATGACTTTTTTCATTGCCATGTACAAAAATTTCACTGTTCATCTATGCATATTTTACATATCTTTTATGTCGTTCTGTTTTCATTTCCAGTGTTTTTCCTGTTTGACTCATAAAAAACTTTTCATGCAAATTACTGTACATGGCATCTGGTATACACATCCATTAGTATTGTCAGGTGACTTCTTTATAAGTACATGTTTCATTGTTTTAAATTTTACATCAAGTCCAAAATTCTTAATTAGTTTGGGATTATCTTTGAAATCATATTATGTGGCACTACAAGCAGGGTTTTTTATGTCATAAATTTATTTTTTGCTAAAATAAAATCTATTTTTTGCCGCTTTTAGTGCATTGTGTAACACAAAGTCAGGATATTTCAGCTTCTTACCTATATTTCTAATTGTATATATTTCATCATCATTGTATTCAGGGATACATATATGTAATACTATTGAGGACATGGATGTGACAGCTGATTTCTTAACCTTATTGCTGTGACCAGAATAGAAATGAACATAGGTAGAAATATTGGTGGATATTTTGCACAGACTGTATTTAAACCTGTTACTAGTTCTGTGCATTAGGCAATCCAAAAAGGGTAGGCAACCCTCTTTTTCCATTTCCATAGTGAATTTTATCATTGGTTCTAATTCATTTTATTTTTATAAAGAAGTTATGTACATTTTTGTTACCTGATCAAACACACATTATATTATCGTACCAGAATCATAATACATTGCGTGGAATGATTTTGTTTAATATTTTTTTTTGAAAGATAACATACACAAGTTGATTGACGCTATCGTCCTCTCGTTTGTAGATTTTACAGCGCAAGATGTCTGAAGGAAACTGAGGAAATTGTAGACACTGAATGCCTGTGGTTTAAAGCCCCACACACTTGCAGTTCTGCTTAATGTCAGAGGCCTCTGGAACCTCTTTTGTTGATGATGGCCTGGTAGAAATCATGACAGATTATTTTTGAGAAACATTTTTTTAGCCCGGAGTGGTATTGATTATCGATGTATATTGTTATATCACGGTCTCAATGCGTGCTGATTTTTTAAAAATTACAAAACCTCCCATTTTATATTTAGATTACGCATCAGACATTTTTTTTTCTTTTCAGATCAAACACGTTGTCAGCCAATAGTCTAGAGGAGAGATATTCAAGATGGAGGAGACATAATTGATGAAAATATTCAACTTCAAGACACGATGTTGCTTGCATCGAGAAATATTTCTCATTCAGAATTTTTAAGACATTTATTTCGTTGGCATATTGTTTGATTTTCAGTGATTTGCTAAATCAGTCAAATTCACCGTAACATAATAAAAAATGGAGATCATGTCACGAATCTTTATTCTTCAGACAGTTACACGAAACTGAGAAGGCTTTCATGAACACTGCGTAATCCATATTAGAGCCCAAAGTATAATTTAGAAAAAAATTATTAATACAAGAAGGGTGTTAACAAAAGTACATAATCACAAGTTTCCGAGAACAGAGCACCATTATTTACGCAAGTTTTTGCATAATAGAAAACATTATATGACTAGCAAGTGCAATTTTGCGTTTTTGAAAGTTTTATAAGGGAGTGTTTAGGGGGGAGTGTATAGTTACTACCGTCGATCGCGTTTGCGCCAAGCTCAACACTAAGTTGTTATGTTTCACAGAAGTCCTGCTGCAAAAAAATATTAAATTTGGTAAGTGATCTACCTCAATTTTTTTGTAATTTGTGATGTAAATTCCAGTATTCATTATTTTTTATGACATTTTGTATAATGATCAATGAGCTTTGTTTTGCCATGTTTTGATGAAAGTTGATAGGTTGGTACCTGTAAAGGTAAATGATTTTTCAAAAAAATTTTTACCTAGTCCTATATTCGTAAGTCACAAATTGGTGTTTTATAGGGTTAGTGATTGCTCCAAAATAGTTTTATCTTGACTTTTATAGGAATATCACAGAACAGTTTAAAGGTTAAAATTATATTTTTTAACGTTTTATCTCTCCCTCCTTTGGTGAAGTTTGGTGCATATTTAGGTGGTGGTTAAGAACGATTCCAGTCTCATTTTTTACCCTTGCCCGTTATTCTAGGTAGCAGGTTAGTTCAAATTCGATTATTTCCTTTTTTTAGATTTTGAAGAAACTTGGCAGGCATATATTGCTACGGTTTGTGGTAGTTTAAAAAAAAATTTATCATGGTCTATCTTTCAAGGTTACAGATCTTCCGAAAAGTCAGTATTTTATCTTTCATTTTTAAACTGATTGCACTTGTCGATGGATCTTGGGATAGCTAGATTATACAAAACAGATATTTTTACCATTCCCTGTTTTCAAGTTTACAATAAAATTTAACATATAAACTTTTAGTATTTTCCATCTAATTTTCAGAAAGTAATATAGTTACAGAATTATTCTTTAGGATGCACAATACAAGTACTTTTGGGTGAAACGGCGCCTTGTAAGGGGTGAGGCAGTTCATTCCCCTTCAGATGGCAATAAATCATTTGCGTTTGTAATCTTCAAGATGTCATTATTTCTCTTGCTATTATTTAGACAAAATGTTTATCAAAATGTAAGACTTGAAAAAAATTGATAGTTCATGATTGCGCTGCATATATCATATCAAAGCACAATTACTATGAAGCTTCTGATTGCCAGAAGAGGTTAAGTTGAAATGTTCATAATATTACTATTCGGCTGTCATGTAAGGCTTTATTTATGACAGGGTTAATTATTATTGTTCTACATTGTCCCCTAATTCTCTTAATTTTAATGGAACTTAGTAGGTTAGTACCTTTGCGGTGACCTGTTATTTTCCCTTGATAATTTTGTAGGTCTGAATTCGGCATAAATGCCAGAATTTTATAGCACTTTCTATAGATCCCAGAAACTTTGATAAATATTTCACTGATTAACCTCTAGCTCTAAGTTTTTTATTTTTGCATTTAGGTTGGCAACTCCCTTGGTAGTAATGAATTAAGTATGATTTTACCATGTTCAGTTCTTCAAGTCAGCTTAAACAGTATTTCTCTCAGACAGAAGAAACTTTGTATGGGGTAACCTTGACCCGATTATTTTCCATTTTTTTAAAATAGTCATTTTGCAAGCTCAATAATTTTTAGACCTTATTCATGGTCTTATTTTCCAAGATCAACATTTTTTTTCCTCTTATTTTGTGTAGATCCATTTTTGGTTTCACAAGTCAGTTTAATTGCCAAAATTTTGGCCTTTTTTATTTATATCATAGAAATTGGCAGTAAAAGGCCTTTGGTTTGCGGAAGCTTCTGCAGGACGTATAATATAAAGTAAACAAGAGTCAAAGTATTAATTATTATTTTGTTGAGTTAGATATTAATTAGGATACGGCTTCAAAAAAGTCTTTGGTTAAATTACAGTGATTATTTATAGTGCAGTTACACCATCTACCAGAATTTATTTCTGGTGATAAATTCATTTCTCGCTATAATGTGATTCGGATTCCACAAAAAGTCTCGTTGCTAGGTAACCAATTGGTTTAGCCAAGTAAAACAAGTCTAATCCTTGATTATTTAGCTCAGTGGTCAGTTATGTATACTTAACACCATCGATTGGGGTTTTAGCATGGTACTAACAACTTCCAGAAAATCACAGCTTAGTACTTATGAAAGATATTTTGAGTTCGCCATGAGTGGCTTTGGGCTTCAATATGGCCTAGAAAAGCTGATAAATTAAGTTTTTCTAAAAGTTTGTTTTTTATTGGATAAGGTTCCTCTCCTCCGTCAAACTGCTTTATGTGGCTTTAATGTTGGTGTTTAATCCGTTTGGGTTGCTTTCAATAAAACAGATTATAACAGTTAAGAAAGTGATCCCAACCCTCCTCGCTTTTTCTTTAGAACCTGTTTCTTTCTGCTGCAGTGTTTTCCTTGCTGCCCTTTGTGTCCTATATGTTTTTTTTTTTTTCGCCGTTTATTCAGGAGACTAAAAAAAAAAATAGCGCACTCTCAGGTGGCATCGTAACATCTACGAGGCCTTCACGTGTGACATATATTCTTTTAGTATCAGCAGTTATCCTCGAATTGCTCGACCTGGCAATTATTTCCTGTCTTTGACCAAAAAGATTGTGGATTCTTTCCCACCATCCATTTTTCCAGAGGCAGATCTGTCGCTTTAGGATTAAACACCGGGTTTTCATCGTTCGCTTTTTACGATTTGTAGTAGATCTTAGAAAGATGAGGGTTTCCGGCATAGAGGGTATATACCTGGAGTTGCGATCTCCATACCAGTACTACATAGTTCGGTGGCCTTCCACCAGGGCGGCGCTGCAAAGCATTGAGCCATCTTTAAAGGTGTGGTAACCTGCAAATTGAACAGGGGCTTAGGGCGATTGTGAATTTTTTTTAACGTTAATGTTTAATGAGTAAGTATTTAGCGAATGTTAAGTGTTTAGTGAATGTTTATGAGTAAGTGTTTAGTGAGTGTTTAGTTTAGGGTTTAGTGAATGTTTTGTGAATGTTAGTGAATGTGAATGTAAGTATTCAGTGAATGTTTAGTGAGTGTTTAGGGTTTAGTGGAGTTTAGTCCATGTTATTGTTTAGTGAATGTTTAGTGTGTAATTGTTTAGTGAATGTGTACTATGTAAGTATTCAGTGAATGTTTAGTGAGTGTTTAGGGTTTAGTGAAGGTTTTGTGAATGTTAGTGTTTAGTGACTGTTTAGTGTGTAAGCATTCAGTGAATGTTTAGTGAGTGGTTAGGGTTTAGTGAATGTTAGTGTTTAGTGAATGTTTCGTAAGTATTCAGTGAATGTTCAGTGAGTGTTTAGTGAATGTCTTGTGAAAATTAGTGTTTAATGAATGTTTAGTGTGTAAGTGTTTAGTGAGTGTTTAATGAGTGACAGTGAATGTTCTTTGACTGTTTAGTGCTTAATGAGTGTTTAGGGATTTAATGAGCATTTAGGATTTAGTGAGTAGTTTAATGAGTGTTTAGGGTTTAGTGAGTGTTTAGTGTATAGTGACTGCTTAGTGAATGTTTAGTGTATAGTGAGTACTTAGCGAATGTTTAGTGTATAGTGAGTGCTGAGTGAATGCTTAGTGAGTGTTTAGTGTTTAATGAATGTTTACGATTAGGCAAATGTTTACTGAGTAGGGTACAGTGAGTATTTAGTGTTTTATGAGTGTTTAGTGAGCGTTAAGTGTATAGTGAGTACCTAGTGAGTATTGAGTATTCAGTGAGTGTTTAGTGTTATTGAGTGTGGGTGTATAATAAGTGTGAGTGTTTAGTGATTGTGAGTGTATATTAAGTGTGTGCGTTTAGTGAGTGTGTGTGTATAGTAAGTGTGAGTGTATAGTGAATGTATAGTAAAGTGTATTGTGAATGTTAGTGTTTAGTGATTGTACATTACTCTTTAGTTAGTGTTTAGTGACTGTATGCAAAGAAAGTCCTGTAATTTACAAGAACCATTTATACTAAACACTGCTTAGATCCAAGAGCAGATGCTTGGGCCTTGACCACAATGGTTGAAGTGCTTAGACCAACCTGTTTTTGTAAGGTAATTTTTTTCTGTGAAGTTGGTATAATAATAATAATAATAATATAATAATAATAATAATAATAATAATGGTAATAAAAAAATAATAATTGTAAAAGAGATAAAAATAATAATAGTAACTAAAGTATACTAAAGTACTATAAGCTGGAGTTCGTCAACTCATTACCTTTCTGTTTCAAAATTTATCTTGCTAACGACGAAATCTAAGTAGATGAAAGAAGCAAATTAAAATGGGACATCATTTGACTTGCAAGCGGAAATGCTGGTTTGGAAAAGACATTTGGATATACATTTTTTCTGTATTTCAACAGTACAAAGTTTTTTTGAAGTGCCGGTTGTATAACTGTTCTTTGTGGTTTCATCATGATAAGAAATTCTTTTTCAGTAGAGTAACTTTCAACCTGTTCATTATTACTTAAGGTCAACAACATTGTAGTTTTCAATAAGTTTGCTGCACCGATAATCTGCTCCATTCCAGAATAACTGGAAATGATACTACTGACAACGCACTGGAAAAAAAAAAGGCATTTTTTCGTCTGTTGTAGATCTTTCTGGCTAAATGGTGAATTCTAGCTTTATTTGTTTGTTATATATTTTATTCAATTTACTGACAAGAAATTTTTACAGGACCAAGAAATAGGTTTCAAGCAGTTTTTTTTTTTAATGTAAAGCCATTAACTTCTGCAATTAACAGTTAATTGAGTATATCCGTTTTGATTTGTGGACAAAGCTGACAAAACAATTTTTTCTCTCTCTCTCTCTCTCTCTCTCTTTCTCTCTCTCTCTTTCTCTCTCTCTCTCTCTCTCCCTCTGTGTGTGTGTGTGTGTGTGTGTAAAAGACTGAACTATGCAAGATTATGCGTTTGTTATATCCACCTTGCATGAAGTCCATTTAAAGTTTACGGGAACTGAGTAGTCAGGAAGGGGACCGTGAATTGAATCATCCCATTACACCACACGTTTAACTTGGTGTTGCATCAAAAGAGAGACAGAGGATGAAGGTGCTACATGCCACCAAGATATTCCTTATCATTTCTTGACTGTCAACCCATGCAGCAGCTGTTCCTCAGTATCTCTGCGGTGAGTATTTTGATCATGCCGGGAATATTTTTATTTTATTTTAATTTGTACGTTTCAAATTTTATGAGCTGAAATGGGTAGATTCACATTATTTCAATATAACTCCTTTTTTGGGGAGGTTATTGATGGAAAAAGGGTGTTGAAAACCATTTATTACCTAATAATTGCAGTATTTAAAAAAAGTCTTCAACTCGACCGTTATGATCTGTCTTGAAAAACAGAGGAAAATTTGTGAGGGTTTTCTTGATGTAGATGAAATATATCAATAAATGCTTATATATATATATATAAATATAATATATATATATGATATAGGAGAATCCATCTTCAAAAAACTTGAGGTCTATTTTGAGAACAACATTCCACTGTGTGTGTGTGTGCTGCTGCTGTGATAGGAAGGTATGTGTATGTGTCCTTACTTAAAAAAGCTGTTCGCTAATGTCGTTTGTATTGCACTGGGTTGTTATATACCTGGTTTAGCAGGACGTCTTCATGCTTACCCCATACAAAAAAATGGGAAAAATGCACGTTGGGCAGATTATCATTTGTCAACTTCCATAAAGTATGTCTGTTTACTAAAAATTTATTTCATCATTTTAAGTAATAAGTAACAATTAAGAATTTGAAAAACTTGTATTTATTATCTCTGTTTCATTTTTCAATTTTAGTAGTAAATGGTAATTGTCTTACTAGTTTTATTATACTTTGGGACAGTGTCATCTCTTTCTTTAGTGGGACATCTGAAAGATTAATATTTCTTGTAATTATTCAGAGATTTTATTATTGCAGGTGCGCGTTGTATTAGTTTCATAATGCGTTTTTGTTGTCTTGGAACCGTTTCCCAAGATAACTTCACCATCGGATTTTTCCTGCAGAGTGTGGTAAGTGTTACATTATTACATGTTTTATTGATATTTTTTTATAAACCTTTTTGGATTGCCAGCCTGTTGACTGAATGCTTGTTACACTTTTAACCGCTTGGGGTAGAGCCATTGGTCTTTGTAATTGTTGGTACAAGTTTTATTACAGTTCTTGCGATAAAATCCCTGGTACAAGAATGTTTTTGTTAGCACTATTCGTATGATGCAAAATCAGAAATGTTTGATTTGACTGAGTTTACTGGTCCCTTCATTTGCTCTATTCTTTCTTGCTTATCTCCGTCTCCAGCGGCTGTAAACTTTTCTCAAGATCTTTAAAATGATCTTGGCGTCTCAAAGGTTTTCTAGTCATGGGAACATAAAATTTATGGTTGTTGATAATGGTCGTTGGTCAGCTTTTGTACTCCATCACATTAAAGGAGAAATAAATTCCACTGCTTTCTTAGAGCAATGCTGAACATATTTACATTCCGCATATTTTATCGTCATTTCAGCAAATGGGACGATCAAATTCTTGACGAAGCCCAAGAGTTCAACTAAGTCGAATATGTCGCTGCCCTTGCTGAACAGACTGTTGTTTTTGTAATATTTCTCAAATTAGGTTTTATTGTTCGTTTTGGCAAACTTGGACATGTTAAGGCTCTAACACTGAAGACAAAAAGAATAAATTTTCAAGTTTATCCTTCCTAATAGACAGGGTTTTAATGAAACTGTTTATTAGATATATTTAGCGGTCAATATACGCCTAAATACATGCATTCAAATACGTACGTATATTTAATCTGTTATTAATATTGGTAGAGAGATTCATGCCTGAAATTAGAGAGAGAGAGAGGGCGAGCAAGTGAGTTAATATACCTTCCTTTGAATAAAGGTCAAGTGGTGTACATTGTACGATTTGTAAGCTAGTATGTGTTAGCTGAAGTAGCTGAACATGACGAATTATTACAGAGGGGCAAATAAATGTTGGTGGTGGAAGGAATGTCAGAAAAGTTGAGTATACGTTAGTTTACTGACCACTGAGCTGATTAACAGCTCTATAAATTATTTTCAGTAGGATTAGACTTATTTTACGTGGCTAAGAACCAATTGGTTACCTAGCAACGGGACCAACAGTTTATTGTAGAATTCAATAATTACAGTGAGAAATGAATTTCTATCAATGAAATAAATGATACTAATTCTTCTCTGGCCGGCCGGAGAATCGAACTGGAAAGGAAGTGCTATCCGAGTACGATATCGACCCATCCAATGAGGAACTAGGAATGTCAGAAAGAATGTTAATAATCAAAGGACCCTGGACTTAAAGAGAGAAATAGAATACGCTCTTACCGGAAATGCCAACATGCCTCTCTATATATAACCTAAGAAAAGAGCCGTATGCATAACGATTCTTTTTTATATAACAACGTACGCAAGTGTATATATTTAAAAGAAACACATGATACGCCAGTGCCTTTCATTCTTAACACACGCGGCCAGTTCTCGTCAAATAAAGAGAACGTCTGAGGCTCTCAAGATCTTATCTTTCCAGGCGTCACCACTTTCCTTCACGGGGATCATAACCCTCGTCTAAAAAAAAAAATGAAGGCGGATTTGATAAGCCGACTTCCCTTGCTGTGTCTTGCGTCTCCGAAAGCAGTGTGAATGCAAATGAGTTCATCCTTACCCTTTAATATTGTAGCATCTTGGTGTCGTTATTTTTGAATTGCGTCTCCTTCTAAGAGTGTAAACTTGTCTTTTCTCCCATCACTCTTATTCTTTTGCTGAGGACAAAGGAAACATCGGAGGAAACTTTTTATGCTCTCTCTCTCTCTCTCTCTTCTCTCTATCTCCCTGACTCTCATCACCATGCAGCAGCTGTTCATATAAGTATATATATATATATATATATATTATTGCAGTATATATATATATATATTATATATATATATTATATATATATATATATATATATATATATATATATATAATGTATAGTATTGTTTGTTTGTCTGAGGTTAATTTTTAAAAGATTTAAGAGTAGATAAGATTAATCTTCTCTACCCTTAAATCTTTGATATTAACTTTGTGAAGAGTATAATTTTTAAAGTAATTTATAGATTTAAAAAAACAAGGCTGATGAATCGAAAAGCTTCTGGAGTCGATGTTGACACATCAGTTTGTCGGCAGTAAACTTTGGTTTATCTAAGATTCTAGGGTTTGTAGGGTTTCTGGTTGTATATAGAATTATTTTCAGATCAGGAGTCAAAATAAATATTTGTTGAATAGATATAAAACGCTTATGGGAAATAGAAAAAGTATCTAAAGGAATGATTGAAAGAAGTCATTATCCCTTGATAACTAATAGGTTTGGATGTCTTTTGTGTATCTTTTATATATATTATATATATATATATATATATATATATATATATATATATATATATATATATATATATATATATATATATATATATATATATATATATATATATATGTATATACATAAATGCATAATTTGTATTAGAGCCTCTGTGGCACTTTTTACTGGTTAAGTTCCATTCTTGCGGTGTCATGTTCCTTGAGGCTATGTACGTCAAGTCACGTTTTTATAAACCATTTATTTCATCATTTTGAACTTGAATGGACAGTCATTTATTACGTTCCTCATCGTTTAAAGGCAGCGTTAATTATATAACTGTGCTGTAAGATTAAGGATATATTCTGTTAGGATGCCAAATTATTTCGATATGATTTAACTAAAAGGGGTAATGATACCTAAGTAAAATCTTGATAATATTGATAATATGGATGATATCGGTATTGATGTTAGTGTTGTATTTTCATTTACTTCAGTGAATGATCTGCAATGTCATCTGAATCATGCTTGAACCGCATACCAGTTGCAATTTATTATTACCATCGTAGTTATCTAGTATAAGTAATAGGTAAAGAAAAGTTGAAAAAGTACCATCATTATCTCATTGTTAATTTGATGATGATTATGAAATTCGAATGATTTATAGACAGCTGGGCTTATCAGGAATGATAAGATTAAACTTTAAGTCCTCAACATGTTTTTTTGGTCATTTGTTAACAAAACTACCGTTAAGTAACAAGTTTTGATTACGGTTTTGGATTATACAGTCAGACTTTTCCAGTGGAAATAAAAGAATGTTTTTGTTAGCCAACTATCATCTGTGCTAGACTTGAGAAATATATGTATATGTTGTTTAAGATTTGAAACCAGGGATTTCACGACATCCATTAAAATCTATTCTTTTTGAAATCATCTCCAATCTTAGGAAGATTTGACTTTCTCAATATCTTTAAAGTGAAACAGTGGTTCTTCTACACTGTTTTGTCGTGCTTAGTACTAGTCACCTCAGGAAATCAGAAAATTTAAGGTTGCTGATAACGAGTGTCTGAAATTTCGGGGTTTTGTGAAACTCCTGGTTTTAACAGACATATGTGAGCTTAGAAAATATCAGAGAACTTTTTTTGACCAAAATGAATTTTCAATCTATAATGAAAAGCATTAAAGCAAAATTAGAAAATTCACATGTATCCGCATTCGTCAGGAAGGGAGTTCTGCAAGAAAAATATTTTTCCTTCATGCTGCATTACACATCACATATATCGGCAGCGGCTCTTGAGTTTTATAGTCTTCGTTTAGAGGTCTTTGGACGGGTCTGAATTTGCAGACAACCGGAATAAAGAGGCAGACACTTTACTATCCTTAGACAGCCCGGGATTATGTATAATCAATGGATAGGTTTTAAAAGCAAATGGGTGTTTTTAATACAGATACAAGTGGTCAAGCCACCCAACATCTAAAAACATAACAGACACCTCACACGTCTCGACTGTCGACCTCACCGCGCAACGTCTCCTCGCTGCTGGGAGAAAAATTTGGGCTTACAATACATGTACATACGCTACATTCTAGCGATGACTGCAGGGCAGCCGATCGAGACTCAAAGTCTACCCCCTAGCTAAATCAAAGTCCTTCAAAAGAAGGCATTTTGCTTATCCCATACAAATGGGAAAAAGAATCGTTAAAAGAAGAAGATCCTTTCTACTGTATCAACTATCCAATCAAGGCAAACATACCATACTCCATCTTTCTATTATCACATCCTTTTTCTTCCTGATATTTGTCATCCTGAATGGTTTTCTTTCAAAATTTGCACCTGCTCTGGTGATGTTAAGAAAATTCTTGATAATCTTGATGGCTGAGGTGGAGATCCTGATGGTTTCTTCCTTTTTATTTTTAAAGGATTCTAGTATTTTGTCTCCCAAGATTAGTAGATTCTATAGATTTTCATGCCGAGGTAGTATCTTTGCGGATGAGCACAGTCTTTGTAATACAGTGCCTGTTCCAAGGAATTGTTGATCTGCATACTGTGGTAACTACAGCCCAAATTGTATTCTTCATGTGCTTTCCAAAGTTACAGAAAAATTTATTCTCAAGCCATTATATAGGTATGTGGAATCTAAAGGATTGTTAGCTGATAGTCAATAAGCAACAGAAATTCAGTTAGGTACCTGCGATGCTCTTTTTGATTTGACATGCCATTTGCAGAGAACCAGATAAGGGTTTTGAGTGTAGAGTAATTCAATTAGATTTTAGTTCTGCTTCCAATTTATTAAATCAAAGGAAGGCATCTGAGTCTCTCTCTCTCTCTATCTAGACATCACCTAGAATCTTATCTTTGGGATATAACCCCTCGTCTAAAAATATATATATATATATATATATCGTTCATAATTATATATTATATATATATAATGTAATTGCGATATATAATTTGATCATATAATTTGTAATTTAAATAACGTCATCCACACCCAAACGAACGTTTTTAATTGTTGGTTGTCTTTCAAATGGTTCTGTTGCATTCATTGGCGGGTGAAACAAACGTGAATATGAACAATCGTTAATAAAGTGATCGAAGATTCAGAAGATTTTCCCAGTCCACTGAGTCCCTTGTGAAACATGGCATTTATTACGTGGCAAGAAGTGTTAGCGGAGCAAGTTTTTATAAAATCAATATTGGATCGGCTATTGAAGTTTTCAAGGCAGCGTATGAATGTGGTCAATCATGAGGAGACCTAATTTCTTCATATTTCTTCACATGGTTCTTAGGGTTTATCGTTCTCAAGCTTATCCAAAAGCTGCGTTCGAATTCGAGAAGTTAAGAGGGCATTATTTCTGGTACAATTACATGAGGTTCCGTAGAGAGGGTTACAAAAATTCAAGAATTAATCTGACATTTTATATTTAGGCATTGTTATTCAATAAAGTTTTGAGATTTCAAACGTCGAAAATTTACTCTTAAGACCGTTAATTTGTTAGGTTATAGATAAGGCCTTTTACGAACCCATTAAGTCTTATGAATACTTTCTTTGATCATTCCATTAGGAAATTTGAATATGCTATGATGTTAAAGAGAGGCTGATAAAATAAAGGCATAATGCTAATTTATAAACAAATAATGGTCCGTAATATCTTGTGTGTGAATTTATGTCTATTCTGTGTGTGAGTTTTTGGGCCTTTGTTTAAAATAATTTCTAAACCAGATAAGATAATCTTCCACGCCTTCACACATTTTCAATTTCTTTTCAGTTTGGTATAAGATGCTTAGATGAATTAATAGATGAAAATGCTGATGGTTTTCTGGGGCGTTTTCCTAAATGGAGAGATGTTGTTCACACCAGTTTGTTGTAGTAGTAGGGTACCGATACCTAAGACTCATTCTCTGTAATGGAAGGAAATCCATTTTATATATGATGATAATTTATGAGTGAATACTGAACGTGTAGAAGGTTAAACTAAATGATGAAAATAATGTACTCATGGGAACCAAAGATGTATCTTTTAAATATTTATTGTTGATCGAAAAAGGTCCACTAGAGACTGCTATCTTTCCTGAATGATGTTTGATTTATCTTCTTTGAGTGAAGTCATTGAGTTTTTCATTTCCAATCTTGACATCTGAGACATTCAGCAGTCTAATATACGACTTTGTTCTATATAGCTTTTCTCCACTTCTGTATAGATTTGATTCGAGATTCTCATCCGACTATTCAACATCACTTGGTTTTAAGAGTTCTGCATCTGTTTTATATCTTGAGTAGTAATTCTTTTTCTTTCCTATACGCTCTTTCTTTTCATAACAGTATTTTCAGTCTATCTCCTTTTGTTTTCATCCATTTTTTGAGGACTTAATCCTGCATATCTCTTCTCCCTCACTGCCTGCTAATCAACTGTCAGTTATCAATATCGATTTGCTGTCTCTTTTTTGATTAGCTTTCATCTTGAGAGCATAAATTGGGAACCCACAATGTGTCTGTGTGAAAAGAAATGTGATTTCCACGTCTAATCTCTGCCACCATTTATAGAACTGAAGTTACTTTAAACCTGTCTTGCAAAGATCACATTCTTAAAATCCGGAATCAGCTGTTAAATTTGGCATTTTGTTTTGATGTCGTGAGATATTTCTCCACCCCCGGCACAAAATGTTATATATTACCTTTATCCAAAACTCTCTGTATGTATTTCTCATATTTGAAGGTGGTTATTCGTTTACTTCATCGATTTCATTCCTGCGCTTTCTTTACTATAGTGTGTCTATGTATTATTAACACTTCAGTCAGTCTCCCTCTTGCAGTGTTCTGACACCTGCAGGACACTGCATATTGTATTTAACCTTTTGGTATATCTAAGAATTTGTTTCAGTTACCGGACTGGGACATTACTACTTCAGATAAAAAAAAAAATTGGTTCCTGTACTACCAAACAGTGTGATCTAGTTTCTTGTGCCATTTTACTTGGTTTTTCAGTAGGTAACCATACCATTTTCAAAGGGATGAAAGGTTTGTTCCCCAAGCTAGAATTGATTTTGGGTATTTTGTATATATATATATATATATATATATATATATATATATATATATAATATATATATATGTATGTATATATGTATATATATATATAATATATATATATATATATATCATATATAAACACGATATTATATATATATATATATATATATATATATATTTCTATATCTATATATATTATATATCATACATACATATATATATATATATCCCTCACCACATCCATCCACTGATCCGTTGATATACAGTACACGCCTCCTCCCCATCACTGGTATGTTCTTTCGATCTTGATTGATTCCACCTCTTCTCTCTAATTACATGGCCACAGTATCTCAAACAGTCACCTAGCCTTCTCCATATCATATTTCTGTTCTTTATCTTCTTCTTCCCCTTTCCAGTAGTCCCAGCAATCCATCTCACCATCCTCATCTCAGTTCTTTCCAACATCCATCCTTTCTGATCCGTTGTGCCCCATTCACTCCTCCTCCCCAGTCACTGATAATGTTCTTTGATCTTCATTTTGAGCTTTACACATTTTGTCTTCTTATTCAACTCCAGTTACACATATCCATTTTTGCCATGCTTCCCTCCCTAGCCTTCTAATCCTAATTTACATATAAAACAAACACATTCTTCTTATTGATCCCAAATGTTGACTCTCCTTAGCATTTCCAGTAGTGATATTCCAGTAATCCATCTCTACCATCCTTATCCCTGTCTTTCCAATTCACAAAAGTCCTATTTCCTTTCTTTCCTCTCAATGATAAACCAATATATATTATAAATGCCCTATATAATATATGAAATAACGGGCCTGATAACTGAAATAAATTTTGACTCTTATAAATCTTCATTTGGAAGGCAAGCTTTATCCATGGTATTGTCGTGCCTAAAACAACTTTGTTGAGCAACGCTGCCTTCATCTGAAAGATTTTTGAGCTTCAGAAATTTATTTCCTCTCTGTCTTGATTATTTCAATCTTATCCATTCTTCTGGGATAATGAATGAAATGTTAAACTCATTGTCATGCTTTAGCATTGTGAATTTACTCCGCTCCATCAATTAGCTTGCCCAGTAATTCCAAAGTTTTCTCAGGTTCCTTTTTTGCCTTTATCTATGGATACTAGTCCATTGAAAGACCTGGGCCTGATCTGACGTGAGTCTTTTATATATATATCATTAAAATCATTTATATATTTGTATGTGTATATATAGGCACACATTATATATATATATATATATATATATATATATATATATATATATATATATATATATATATATATATATATATATATATATTTATTATTATTACAGATTGTGTCTCATTGGAGGGATGAAATGGGGTTTATATTAAGTTACTGCCTTAAGGCCACCTGAGAATACCAACCTGTAACAAAATGAAGGGGAAAAAATGGGTAACTTACTTTGGTAGTACCATTATTTGAGTAGTGATTTGAAGGTTGCCATGGAAATGATTAGCAATTTATGTTAAATTGAATTTATTTACAGAAAAAACAACCAAGGAGGTAATCTGGAAGGCTGATGATACAGCAAGTAAACTCAAATAATGAAAAAAATGCAAATTTGAAATGTGCAATAAATCTCAGCATCTGACGAGTTGATTTCGTCTTGAATGATTAGGCTCTCTTGCGTGCAACAAAAGGGGGGAACAGGTTATTGTTCCCTGGACTGCGTGCCAGGGAAGTTGTACATTTATTGAAATGGCAGTACTTTTAGGATGATTTGAGTTCACGAGGCTGGGTCGACTGAGCAGGATAGTAGTGAGACCCTGAGACCCTGACGCCTGGTGATGTTTGAGCTCTGAACATGTGGGGCTTGGCCGTCTGAGTTTGTTAGCTTCCGCCAAGGGAGGAAAAGGAGTGGAGAGAAATACGACCTTTCAGGTCGCTGTATGGGTACCAATCTTCTCGTTGTTTTCGAGTCGCAAAATGCTTCTCTGTTATGTGCATGAGAGCGGCGAGGTCAGTCATCTGCGAAATAGTCACACAGCCAGCAAAAGTGTGTAGGAAAATAGATCTTATAGTTAGGTACTGAAAGGTTAAATTCCTAATCTACCTCACAGCTTGGCTTCGCCTCTCTACTCTAACTGACGAGCCTCAGCTATTGGACATGTGACTGGGGGGTCAAGGGGGTGCTATTGTCCTACCTGAGTTCAAAATAGGGCACTACCCTTCTTTCCTGCCAGTAAATCCTAGCCTACCACTTAACTGAGAAGCTCTTTTATTTAAAAAATCGATATACAGTATTATCTGGCTGGCTAAGAGGGAGGAATGTAAATGCGTGAAATGTCCCCCCTTTGAAAAGGCATTCACACCCTTTCTGGCGTGAAGGTCTTGGCATAGTAGGCAATTCGTCCCGACTAGTCAGCTAGCGTCCCTACATGAATTGTGCTTTTGCACTGCAATAGCTAAATGGACCTGCATAACTGCTAAGAGGGGTACTGGGTTGGCTAACTTACTCATTACAGCAGAGTCTAACCTTTCTAAGGGTATAGACACTTCCACTAACTGTCTCTAACGACAGGAGAACTCTACTGCTAGTCAAATGCACATAGTAAATATTTAACCTAACCTACTATCCTAAGACTCTGGCACTGAACGAGTTGGCACTGACTAATGGCACACAAGGAATTATGAGTTACACAACACTTTATGCAACAAAATTAAAGATGAGTACCCTGAAGGGTGAATCACGGTACGCAATTAAGGAAGGTATCAGTTTGAGTATGGGGTAGTTTGAAGGAGGTTAGGTGAAAAGGTTAGTATGTTACAAATGCCTAAGGGGTTAATCAATCGCTAATACTACAGGGGCAAAGATCACGCATGTTACCTTCTCTGGGCAGGTGCCAGGATCACTCTGTATACAATAATATTGTATATATTCTTATATTGCTTTTGTATTATAAATCGCGATTATAGCGATCAGTGTTTTGGTTTGGAAACCGATTACGCAGGAAGTTTATTTTTCTTTATTTAACTCAGTTCAGAGCGCTTTTCTTGCTTCTACTTAGCATAAATGAATCTCTAGATACTTTATTTATATGGGGCAAGGTTATTTTTCGCTATACGAAGTGTTTTTAAGTCGAAGTATAACTTAAATATGTCTCGTTGTGAAATTAACTTAGCTATTTTTTTCTTCAATAGATGACGTTGGCCATTTATGCGTTTGTTTTTTTGTGTGAAAAAATTAAGATTTCATCATAATACGAGTTTTACGTATTTATCATTTATTGACATAAAAATAGCAGTAATGTGTTCTTTCATGCCCAGTAATTTTTATTAAAACACTTTCTCTCCAATTTGAATTACGGTCGAGTTTCATCCATGTTGCCGATGCACGGTAATTTATAGTCATTAGCAGCTTGAACATTGTTTTCTCAGCTTCAGCTACAACTTGCAGCTTAAATTTAGCAGTGTATTTCCTTGTCCATCTTCTATCCATACCGAATAAGGGTATAATGTAAAAATATATCAGTCCTATTCTACTTAACTTCATTTGTATTTTAACTACGGTAATTATGTATTACTGTACGATGGTTGAAATACAAGCAAAACGGCTGTTGTTATCCGATTCGGTGATAAGCAAAACAACAGTTTCTTGGTCGGTTGTTTATGGCTGTACGCATTTATGCAAGAGTATGACGTTACTAACAATACTTTTATCATTCTCTTTTACTTTTTTAACTAAAAGATGGGATAAAGAGATGGAGGAAAAAAAGTTGGTCTATTGTAATTTTGGTCTCGCTGCCTGAATGTATGCTGGTGCCTGCGCTGCGCGAAATTTAAAAATATTTCATAAATATTGTTGTATCGGTATTAATTGCTTACCCCATTGCAAAATCGAATTATCCTAAGGCGAATTATATCGTAACTTGAGCACTACCTGAGTATTTTAATAATTTTATCACAAAAAGTGCATTTATTCATGAAAATGAGATGAAAATACAGTAATTAGTAAATATTTCTCAGTGAAAAATACCGCGAATGGGCGAATTTTCAGTGAATAATGTGTATATATCTTCCATAGAGAAATCTGCGAATAGGTGAGTCCGCGAATCGCGAGACCGCGAATATGGGGTTTGCTGTAATACTGTACATCCCTTGCCGGCAGGCAGAGTACCCTGGCAGTGTAACTGAACCAGAGGCTGAGGCGTTAGGTGGGATGCCGGAACTCCAATATCAGTGGAGCAAAATTGCCAGGATTTTACGCTCCTTAAATGAAAACAAAACTATAATTCTTCGTGAAGAGGACCTAAGTCTTTCATGCAAGTGGTGACACAAAAAAGTAATAAATGTATTAAAATTAAGTGAAAGGCAACAGGTAATCTAGCATAGTAACCTCAGTAACCACCATTTTTACCAGACACATAGTGGCTCTAAAAATGATTTAGACTCTCGTTCGTCTTTTTGGATATGGAAGCCGTGACATCCAAACACTCTTGAAGGAGGAGGAGCCAAGATGACATGTCTTGAACGGCTTGTAGTTGCATAAAACAAAACTATAATTTTGGCTTAGAATTACGTCTGGTAAAACAAAGGGCCATGTATATATATGGATAAATATATATATATATATATATATATATATATATATATATATATATATATTTAAAAATATTCTGTCAAGTAATTGACAGAGTTTTTAAAGACTTAATATTTTTAGACAGAAATTACAAAATATTATTATACTAATGTGAAGATTAAAATTAATTGATTAAAGGACAACATACCACACACACACACACACACAATATACATATACATATATATATGTGTGTGTGTGTGTGTGTGTGTGTGTGTTAGTTTATGTGTGTGTGGGTATATGTAAAAATACCTATTATTAATCCTAATTTGGCTTGGGAAACAAACCCAACGCTTCTAGATCAGTCTTCAATGTAGTATCATTCACGAAGATATTGTCAGTATTTGTTATTTCTTCTTATCCAACGTCACTTTCTGTCTAAAAATAGGTAAGCACAGTAGTGCTGTATTTTTCAAATACTGTCTCACATGAAATAATGACCAATATTTTATATAAATGTTTTTTTCTGTATTTTATAGTGTTTGTATGTCTTTCAAAGCAAAGTAAAGGTAACCATACTTCTAGGTTATTACATTTTGTTAATCATCTGATGAGCTTTTATTTTTTTAATATGTGAATACATTTCTCTCTAGTTTTATCATCAAGTACCGTATCCCTATTAATGTCGCATATTCTTAAGATCATGGTTTACCTTGTGCCTATGTACTTAAAAATTCAATGAAGGTTAATACTTTAATTGTTTTGATTTGTTTTGTTTCCATATGCGATTTGGATGTATTTTACAATCCTGAATTTGAAGATAATTTGCAAACAAACCAGAGGAAAACTTTTAAACATCAAACGTTTATGATCGGTGCGCTGATTAGGAGGTAAACATTCAAATTAGACCAAATCACCTTTTCATTAGGGCCCTCGCTGTGAGTCAAATGAAGCTGTGCCATGAATGATATGATATTATGAATTTATTTATATATATATATATATATATATATATATATATATATATATATATATACATACATATAATATATATATATATATATATATATATATATATATATACACACACATATATACATATATATATAAATATTAATGTTTACACATGAGAGACCTACACACACACATGAGTACACATATATATATATATATATATATATATATATATATATATATATATATATATATATATATGTGTGTGTGTGTGTGTGTGTACATATATATATATATATATAAATATATGTGTATATATATATATATATATATATATATATATATATATATATATATATATATATATATATATATTTAGATAAATGTATGGAAAAAGGTCTAATTTAAACAGACCAACAATTAAAAGAAAAGGAAACATTTAAATGTATACATGTTTTCAACAATGTACGTTGTGTATAAGTTATATACGTAAATACTCCTTTACATTAACCCACAATCACTCCCACAAATGCAGTTTGTGCGCCTGTGTTTGTATGTGCGTGCGCGCGTGAGGGGAGAGAGCGTTAGAGAGATAGAGAGAGAGAGCGAGATTTGCATTACTTACCCTGTCTGTCAAGTGGTGTGTTCAATTTGCATTTTCTGTTGTAAGGTATGATATTGTTTTTGTTTTTCATTGTAAATTTGTTGCTAATAGTTATACCTAAGTGATTTAAAAGTTATGTCTAATCAACTGCAGAGTTTAGAATAACTTTCTGAAAATTCGCCGATAATATTAAATTATAAGATGGAAGTTCAATCGAGAGCGAGCCCTGCTGCCAGTGAATCTTGATTTTGTCGGAATCGAAATGAAAGATTTAAACAGCATCTAATTATTCCTAGGCATTGTTTAGATTTTGGTCTCTGAGTATTCTTCTGCTAATGAAGATTGGTTTGTCTGAATGGAAATTGAAAATTCAGTTTTAACCGTTCTCGTCCATTTCATGTGGAGCACTTATACCACACTTGAGTATTCGTGAGGAACGATCTGTTTCAACTGTGTTCTGATCTGATCGGGAATTTAAGAGGATGCTCAGTACCCCTTTGGTGGTGACGCTTTGTTGCTTGGAATTTTTACACTGGTATTTTTTGTTCCAAGAAATTATTTATTCGAAGCAAGATAATATGTATAGCGTAATATTCGAGATCCGTGACATGTCGGGATGTTTCCTACTCCAATTACATTTTCAGTATGGCATCATCAGTTATATTAGCTCTCAAGTTATTTTCTTAGTGCTTTGTTCTGTTGTTGCTCCTTTTATTTCCTTCTTACACTCGAGACAGCTGCCACTATTGTTAACTTTTCTTGATATAGTTGTTATTAGACCATAGTTGCAGTGTCAGCATTGTATGGATGTTATCTTATCCTTCTTTTCTATTATAATTTTTATTTTTCCTTAAGAACGTGCTACAAGAAAAATAAAATTCTTTTATAATATTACAGTTCCTCGATGGGTGTTCCTCATAATTTTATTTGATTTATGACAGATAGGTTATATAATCAAGAACTGGGGCACTTTCAGCCATTCAGTGATTAAGACTGAAAAGAGGAGTTGGACAGCAAAATGGAAGAAAGGAAGCAGGAGTGAAGGTGAAGGCTAGGGAACTGGGTGCACCTAGCGACCGAAGGAACGGTGCAAACAACTTTTAGTAATGCCCACAGTGCACCATGTGAAGTGCAGTGATGGCACCTCTTCTTTTACGAAGGCGTGGGGGGGGGGTGTTTTCCATTACATTTTTTATATTGGACTTGTGGCATGTCCTCAAGTGAAGGTAGAAATATATTACATTTCTTTTTTAGTAAAATTCCTTTACTCTAGTTTCCTATGAGTATCCTTCTGTACTGATTCCTAGTTTTTTTTTATTAGTCTGTATATTTCATCTGAGCTTCTCTTGATACTGCTTTTATGGAAATTTTTCTCTTTTATGGATTTTTTTTCAAAGGGCGTCTCGCTCTCGTTGGTTCTTTCAGTCCAGTAATTTTTTTCTTTTAATTTGAAAAAAATCAGTAAAGACAGTTTTTTCTGAAATTTCGAACTCTTTTATTGTCATTTTGTTTGTTGGTTTGTCTTTCCAGTAAGCAGAAACCTTGTTAGTGTTTTCTAGGTGAAATATATACTATAAAAATCTGGAATCTGAAGACTTGAATGTTTCTGAAATTTGACGAATAAAGTTCTAAAGCGTTATAAAAAATCATCATAAATGTAAGCTATTTTGAGATTGCTGTCCAGAGTATTTTTAGCACTTGAAATGCGAAAATATAACGTTTTTGTAGAAATGCAAAAGTAAGTCTACACGAGTTTAAAATATGAAAGCACGAATTGTGGTATTTAACTTTGTATGAATGTGAATAAATCGCCATTAGGTGATTTTGAACATCATAGAGAACGCCCTTGCGGATTTAAATAGATTTGGAAACTATTAAAGGCATAGGAAATAAAATTAGAAATTAGTGCTCCTGTTTATTGGAACTGTTCATAATGGATGAAGTGTACACGATTGTGTGTGTTGTTTTTCTTAAAGTAGGAAAGTGTTAGATTTCACAGGTATAAATGACGAATATTGTTTCCACTGAACAAGAAAATTCTGATTAGACATGAGCCTAATGTAACGTTTTTGTTTTAAATTCTATGCCTCATTGTCTTGGAAAAAATTAGAAATACTTCGATGTAATAGCTTAATAAGACACATTCAGCAGGAAAGGAGATGATATGAAACAGCGTTAGTGGATTCGATTAAGAGAAAGTTACTTGACGAAATATATGAAATATTGTGAAATGGGTGACTGTGGTACACTTAACTGTTATCAAGTTTAAATGAACGCACTATACAACCACATCTTCCGATTAAATACAGTCCTTAAGCTGATACGGAAAAAGGATTAACACAAGTCTACTTTGGTATTTGGAATCTGAATGCATAAATTTCTTTCCTTTGTTTTTTTTTTTATAAAAAGTCTGAGTTATAAAATTGGCCCAGCCAGAGGGTCTACAGACCAGTGTTCATAGGATTGTTTGGCTTATAGTTTAAAAATATTTATTCGTCATATATGAGCTTTTGCATAAAGCAAGATGGTGAAAAGTATACTTCAAAAAAGTACAGACAACTGAATACCAACATGGGTTATGAAATTCGATGTATGGGCTGTGATTCATTTTATTTAGGCAATATAAATACTGAGAAATAATCAGAGGTATGGTATGACTTCTATTTAGTGACCGCAATAGAATAAAATTCATGTAAAATGTAAAAAAAATATGCTGATCATTGTCTTTCTACTGACTTTGTTCTTAATCATTCGCAATTTCGTTTGTTCACAAATTTTTAATCATCTATTCACAATATGTAAAGCTGCTTCTTTACTGTCCGAGTTTTCTTTGTTTTATTCTTGAACATATCGAATCATCTTAGATTACATGAAATCAAATGCTGCATCTCTAGACCGACTCACCGACCGCAAATGGAAATGCAGTCAGAACAGTCGACACGAGAACTGCAGAGCAATGTCAGGTTCTCCTTGCTTTGGATAATTTCCTCTTCGTGTTTCCCTCACCAATAAAGGTTCTGTGAAAACAGAACCACCAGATAAACGGGGAATTGTTGACTGTTAAATTTAGCTGAATCGTTTCACTCAAATTCGTTCGTTTAAACCCAAATATATTAATTGAACGTGTCGTGGATTTTCCCTTTAGTCTATTTTTATAATTTTTTACATTGTTTTTAAATCTTCATTTATCTTTATTGCCTTCAGTTTCTTACAGAGCGGGGAATTTTATATTTAATCAAAATAAGAAAAAAAAAATCCTCTCAAAGAAACAGAAGAAGAGGAAAAGAACAAGAGCAAGAAGAATATGGAGAGAGAGAGAGAGAGAGAGAGAGAGAGAGAGAGAGAGAGAGAGAGAGAGAGAGAGAGAGGATAAACGGAAATTTTTTAGAAATTCAAGATTTTCTTTCTTTCATGAGAGAATTTAATTATTAAATATCTTGACTAAAAAAACATGTCAAATGTTAGATTCAATCTTAACAAAGAAAAGATGTCAAAGAAAAAAAAAATAACCAAAAGCCAGAATATAAATCCGGAATAAAAAGTGATGATAAATCTTGTAAAGATAAAGTGGCAAATGGATCTTAATGGAATTTCAAACCATTTGGTCGGGAGTCTTTTGCAAAAGAGAAAAGTGTCCTGCCCACGCAAACTGGATCCTATGGTTAAAGTAAAGATAAATCTCCTGAGGGGAAGCTGAGACTAATACCTCTCTGGTCAGTTGAACTCGTTTATCTCACAACCCTACTTTTCTACTTTAGTTTTTCGTTTTATTGTGTCTTCCGTTTCATTTTTGTTCAGCGATGAAATTTTATCTAGAATGTGTTGCTTACTATCGCGTAGTTAAGGGTAAATGATGTGAGTCGTCTCTTTGTTATTTAGTTTAGAAATTGTGACACTTATGCAAAGTGGCAATGTATTATTAAGCGTAAATGGAATATTTATGTTTTCCAATGAGTTACTCATTTGCTTCCATTTATGCATTTTTACTTAAACGCTCCTTATTGTTAGGACACGCCCCTGATAACAGTGACTTGAAGTGCAAGAACGTAGCGTTTCTCCAAAAACAAATAAAATGAATCGGACATTACATAACTGTACGTGAGCACAACAATTAGGAATTTCCTTTCCTACTAATTTCATTTATTCTTCGAATACAAGAGAGAGAGAGAGAGAGAGAGAAGAGAGAGAGAAGAGAGAGAGAGAGCAGAGAGAGAGAGAATGGAAGTGGGGTATGAAGGTGGGAAGAGCAAAATTTTCTAATACGTATAGTAAAAATGTGGCACAGACGAAGTAATCTGGGTTAGTGCAAAATGATCAGTATGGTACTAATTTTCTACACACCTTTGTAGTTGTGCATTTCAAATACTAAAGCCATAATAATTTTTTTCCCGTATTGTTGGTTTTTACTTATTTTTTTACTCCTGTTTCTTACTTCATGTTATCATTGACCTCTGTCTCACTTTTTTCCCCGTAATTCATTTTCTGTCTTTTTATTCGTCTTCCGCGTCTCTTCCTCCACTTACATTTATTCATAATTGCTATTTGCTCATCTCTCCACCTTTTCCTGTCTTTTTTTTCACCTTCCTATATAGTTCCTTTGTTCTCTGCAACAGCTTCGTTTTCTAATTTTTTTATTTTATTTTTCAATCGCCTAAATTTATTCTTTCCTTCAATGCTCTCTTTTCCTTCTTTTCCCCATTTCCACCCTTCCTATTTACGATCATCCATTTTTCTTGATTTTTTTTCTTCTTTTCGTTGCCTTCTATTCATCATCTTTTCCACTTTCTTTCTTTCTCCCAGTTAAAACTCCAAGTCGCTTCCTTTTGTCGTTTTAACCTTCTTTGATATTCTGTCCAGAGTTCTTCTCATAGAGTAATTCTTCATTAGCCTCCCATTGCCCTTATCCGTTTTTGACCTTTTATTTCTGTCAGTCGCTGTTTCATTTCTCTTATTTCTATTTCCTGCTCATCACCTTTCAGTTTTCATATTTCATAATCGTCATCTTGTTTCATCTCCCTTCCACGTACTATATTTTTCCTTTTCTTTCTCTTTCATTGCCTCTATCCTTTTTACCTTTGTCTGTCAGTCAAATTTTCTTTTCTCCTTTTCTCTCATCACCTTTCAGTTTTCTATTTCATAATCATATAATTGTATCTTCTCTATAAAAAGCTCCTTTTCTCTTAGATAGAGAAAAAAAATTACAATTATAGCTTCTGACGTACATGATGAAAAAAAGAGAGAGAGAATTACATGAGGAATGCTAGCTGTAAGATGTTTATTATGGAATCCGCCTCTCTGTTTATTTTATCATCATCATCATATATTTTGACGCAGAAACATAGGCGTTGCATTTCCTGAACGTCATCCGATAGTCACTTCATGTTAGAAGCCCCCAGCAACACTGCCTCTGTGGTGCCGCTCTTATGAACAACGAACAGAATCCACTTTTAAAATCCGGTTTTGGGTCTAATGCGGATACATGGCGCCCAGTCCTAGTTGATGTGCAGCTTTGGGATTTAGTAAGAATTTCTCACTGCTCTGGCATTCAGGGAATGTTATCCGATGAGAATGTGCAAGGCTTTGGAAGATGTACGTCCGAAACAATTGAAGCAGTTTGTGACAGACAGTAGTAGGTTAAGCGGAAGTACTTTCAATATATCGTATAACGAAATGTAGCTTGCTCTTATCTGTGTACGTCATATAAAAAAAGTTACGCTCATACTCACACTAATTATTTTTTATCTTGCATCATCACCATCTTCTTCATATTAATATTTTTACTATTATTATCGGTTCCTCGTTGGGAGAGTGGGTTCCGTTCTCAGCTAGCACTCTGCTGGCCGCGAGTTCGAATCTCCGACCGGCCAATGAAGAATAAGAGGAATTCTGTTTCTGGTGATAGAAATTCATTTCTCGCTATAATGTGGTTCGGATTCCACAATAAGCTGTAGGTCCCGTTGCTAGGTAACCAGTTGGTTCTTAGCCACGTAAAATAAATCTAATCCTTCGGGCCAGCCCTAGGAGAGCTGTTAATCAGCTCAGTGGTCTGGTTAAACTAAGATATACTTAACTTTTAACTATTATTATCATTAATTGTCCATTCGCAGGATGTATGTAGAGTAAAATATCGAGCCACAATGACTCAACTTCAGGATTTCTGAAATTAACGCATAAAGACTCTTTGTTTGTTGATTATAGTATTTAATGATTTTTTTATGAAGTAGACCATCCTTTAGATGAATCTTATTACTTATTTTGTCTTAATTCCTTGTCTGTGGGCTAAAGATTAAGAATGAGCTGCCCTTTCTTCATTAATAAAGCTTCCTTAAGGTTACAAGCTCAGTCGGGAGTATTTTATTTTCGATTATATAAAATATATGAAGTAAAATACAATGAAAAAACCTGAAATAAAAATATATGGTTTCAAATTTTCCCCCTTCACATTATATTAAATACAATTCAGGTTTTAGGTCATACCCATGTGAGGCTTCTGAGTGATATGGAGTTGACTGATTAACAACAGCTGATCGTCCGTTGGGCAGCAATGATGATCTGGTCAGTTAATGTAATGCCAATGGTCTTTGCTGTTGCAGTTTAGAGGACCATCCTGGGGATACCCAAGTGTGTGGAATATCAGAAGGGTGTGGCTCCGGGATACGTATATCAAGTACAGCAGGATAAATATTAGTGGTGGCTTCATTTTCCTGTACAGTTCATTAAACAGGTTTTCTAATAGCAATTGCAAGGATGAACATATCTTTTGAAGAGAGAGAGAGAGAGAGAGAGAGAGAGAGAGAGAGAGAGAGAGAGAGAGAGAGAGAGAGAGAGAGAGAGGAGAGGGTTTATTGTTATTTGCCAAGGCTAATTTTGGAAAGAGAGAGAGAGAGTTTATATTGTTAGTTGCATTCTTTGGAAAGAGAGAGAGAGAGAGAGAGGGTATATTGTTAGTTGCTAAGGGGATAAGCTTTCGTTATTTTCATCACTGCTAATTTTGTGTGAACTTTTGCTGCGAAGTTTAATAATTAGTGTCATTCCTGTGAAGAATTGCTTTTTTTGGTAAGTAATGAATTAAAGACTTGACATCAACATAAAATTTTAAACGGTGACAAAGAGACAATATATGATGAATGCGTCCAAAAAGAACTTTAATTAGGTACATCATTTTTTAGTTACCTTGAGACATTTAATTCAGTTAAAAACATGGCAGCTACATTCGCTAATTTCTCTAAACTTTACTTTCCCAAGGAAAAACAAGAAAAAGATGACTACGAATTCATAACTATTAAATTCAGGTACAGAAAGGCAATAGAATCAAGCTTACCACGAAGAGGAATAGAAATAAATTTGCAATTTGATAAAGAAGAAAAGAGGGAGAACATGGAGAAGAAAACTCTTGAGATACTTGGACGTTTAAGGGGAATCCTTGAAGTCATTGTCCAGTTAATATATATATATATATACTATATATATATATATATATTATATATATATATATATATATATATATATATATATATATATATATATAATCTATTATATATATATATATATATATATATATATTCATCTATGTGAAAGCTAAATCGTTTAAAAATTCAACAACATTCTGTCATCCTTTAGAGTCTCTCTCTCTCTCTCTCTCTCTCTCTCTCTCTCTCTCTCTCTCTCTCTCTCTCTCTCTCTCTCCCTTTAATCTCTTTTGAAAGAAGTGAAGAATTGCGTAGGAGATGAAGGCATATTTCTCCCGTAAGCCAACGCGAGACAGAAAGTTATTTTTTTCAGAAATAGGAATGGACGATTCTGTCCAAGCTGTCAACAGCAGTGGAGAAAGGTGGAGTGGAGAGACCAGAGGAGGAGGAGGTTGTTTTCTCTCTCAGGACAATTTTGTCTTCACTGTTCCTACAAAGCCTTCCCGATCTTATCTCGGAAACCATTTCTTGTCTCTATCTCTTTTGCTGCTATCTTAATTGAAGCGTCTTCACTAATTTTAGCCTCTTCGAGAAAGAGAGAGAGAATTTTGCTCCCTTGAAAAATAAAGGCCATTACGACGAGCTCTAGCTGAAATATTGAGAAAAACAACGAGGCACCAAAACAATGTTTTTAGAAATGAGAATTACATTCCACCAATTATTGCCTCCACAGTGTAATGAAATGTGTTATATTGGCCTTTGCACAAAAAGTAATAAAGAAAAAATGTCAACTCCCATTAGTCCTAACGATTTCGCACACGTATTCGAAATGTAAGAACCGGAATAAAAACTAGTTTTTTATTCCATTCCAGTAAGGCAAAATTACCGAATTAAAAAAACGGCCATTTAATTCTGACACTAAATCCTCCGTGTTAACCTTTCCGCTGGGGTGGTCCGAAAATTGTCATTATTTCTGGGAACAACTGAATCAAATAATTCACCTTACTTTCAAAACTTTTATTGCTCATTGATGACATATGTGCTGGTTTGTCAAAATAAAACATTGTTGTTAAAGAAAACATAGTTCTTTTAGTGATGGAATTCATAGATTTTTATTTTGTTTTTATAAAAACTTACAAAACCAGCTGGAAAGGCATTCAGTGCAGCTTTTCCTGTATTGACTGGCCATATGTGAAAAGATGAATGAATGAAAAATCACCTGAAGTTTTCGTAAAACAAGTGTGTTTAATAGTGACAGTGAAAATAATAAAAATATTTTCGAAGGGAAACCCTAATTATACACTATCAAAGTAATTTGCTGTAAGGTTAATGAAATTCTTCGTGAAAAAGATTAACATTTATGAAAATCGAATTATAAATATTCTACTCTCTTCTACTTTGTTTTATTGCATTTTTCTTTATTTTCCAGCATCCTTGTGTTATCCAGAGGGGAGACTAGTCCTCCGTCGTTTCAAATATCGATTAACAGTAATTAAAAAATAGGATAGATAGCTACAAATCACCATCTGATTGTTTCATTTAAAATACGGCGCGTGCGATTGATAAACAAAGGAAGTCTTCATAAACTCATTCAAACTCTCAAGGTATAAATACAGAATTTGGTTTGGGAACATCTGCATAAAGCAAACAACAAGTTAGCCAGTAAACGTAAGAGAGTAAGAAAAAATTAGCCAGGGATTAGCGAGGAGCTTTGCACAATAAAGACGTCAGTTCTCCTTTAGACAAAAAGGAGGAAGAATTGACTAACTTCTAAGGGTGGTAACAAAATGGGTCGACTCTGTGAAACGGCTACAAACAGGGGACAAAGGAGCTCTGTTCTCAGTTTAGGGTTCACTCTGTCTTGCTGACTGACTCTCGCAAAGCCTTGGTTCTTATTTCGAGAACAGCTTCCATGTCTGTTTATTTTGCTGGGATCATAATTGAAAACACTCTAAATTTCCTTAACTCTCACCAACAGTGATCACCAAGGGTTAGAAGTAAAAGCTGGAGAAAGTTAAGTATACCTTAGTTTTACCAGACCACTGAGCTGATTAACAGCCCTCCTAGGGCTGGCCCGAAGGATTAGACTTATTTAACGTGGCTAAGAACCAATTGGTTACTTAGCAACGGGACCTACAGCTTATTGTGGAATCCGAACCACATTATAGCGAGAAATGAATTTCTATCACCAGAAATAAATTGCTCTAATTCTTCATTAGAGACAAGTGAAAAGGAAAGAGTTATGGAGGCAGAGCTGAGGGAAAAAATATAAATTGCGGTTTATGATTTAAAAAAAAGAGGGATGAATGGAAAAGTTTGTTAAATTACAGAGAGAGAGAAAGAGAGAGAGTCCGTGGAATGTAATATACGGGAAAAGGTGGTGTAATGTAAGTCCATACTTTAGTAATGAATATGGAAACAGTTACAATAATGTCAGTAGTCATAATGACAATAAAAATAACCAGAAAGATGAAAATCTGTTGACTCTGGAGGATAAGAATATGCGATTTTCTGGATAAGAGAGCTGACCCGGTATTTACTTTGCGCTTGCAGTGACAATTTATTATTTTGATGGTTCGTTTTTAATTCATGGCATAACTGAAATGAAACAGTTGTACGGCGAAGTTGCAGTGTGAACAGAATAGAGAGAAATATGTTGTTAGGGTATTTTGAAACAATTTATATATATTTTGTGTTACTTTGACATTTTCTTTTCTGTCTTTTAACTGGCTTAACTACAGAAATTAACTAAAATAAGAATAATTTATATTAAACGTCGTTTTTATAATAAGATATTTATAGGTTTGGTTTCATTACAGAAATTTTCCCTTTGTCGGAAAAGGCAAATGCATTTAGTCAGGAAAGAGAGAACAATTACTGACAGGAATTTTTATCCCAGTTACTTGCAGCCTCAATAAAATATTCATATTTTGTGGAAGAGAAGCCTTTCACACCAGTTACAAGTTATGGAAATGAATAAATAATCTGAACAAGAGCCCTTTGAATTAGCAGAATTCTACAAATAGTTGGGGAAAAAATTCCTGTCACTCATCGTTGTTCCTGTCTAGAGTTTGACATTTCCTGGGTGTAAATATAATTATGTTTCCTGACGAAGGGGGAATTTCTGTAATAAAACCAAAGACTGTAAATAATTTACTGCAAAATTGACCTTCCATGGAAAAATATTAAAATTCTTGTTATTCTAGTTATTTCTTTGGATATTGGTTAAAAGTCTCATTAACAGAAAATTTATGTTGTAGCAAAAATTGGGCCATTTTTTTTCAAATTAGTACAAATGTTGACTTTAAAATCTTCAGAGTTTCATTCATTTCCAAAACTAAGAATGAAAACTATGCTTTCTTGAATAAAGATGTCGTATTAATGATGAAGATATTCGTGATTAATGGAAAAAATTTAAAATATGGAGAACATTACTTATAATCCCACCAAACCCGTGAATGATGATTAATGAGGAAGTTAATGGCGATGATCGAAAACATTACAAAAATTAATATTGTCACACCCAGTTAATAAACATCAATAAACTGAAGTATATTTATAAAGAATAATGAAACATGATGGAGATTATGGTGATCAATGCATAATAATAATTAAAGGCGTAAAATAAGATGCAAAACAAAACGATCAAAATAGTTGTACTGACCAAATTTTGAGGTCTTGTTTTGTCTTTTTTTGTTTTGTAGAGTAGTCACTTGCTGCGGCGTTAATCCGTAGTAAGGCAAGGAGCCATCAACAAGGAGTGGGGAGAATCCTGCAATGTTGAAAAGACCACAATTAACGTTTGTAGAAAGCCGAGAGGACAGAAAGGCTGGGAGATGGCATGGTCTGCTGTAAAACCATGGCGACAGAACACAGTTGTCTTCACAGATTTTGGCAGCCTTCATGACCTCGGAAGCCGCAAATGCATTTTATTCTGCCTTTTGTTCTTGTTCAAAGTGAGAAGGATCTGTCCCAGCTTGCCTCCCACCTACGAGAGATCCCGTGAGATGCTCTCACGCATTGCAAGCTTCCTTGTTCACAGGGTAAAAACTGATGCTATAATGACAACTGAAAATCTTGCCGTAATACTTTACCTCTCCAGAGCCTACGTCAGGTTCTTTGAAATCTATCTAATCAACGTATTTTTCGTACAATGCCCTGATTATGATGTGGGAATCCAAATGGTGCCGGGTCGGAGTGCTGAAACAGTCTGGCAGAAGTATCATTTCGCGGACAACTGATTATTTTCCTAATATTGAGGTTCGTGCCCATGAGGTCCTTAATAGTGTTTCTCCTTGCTTTTCCATAGCAACTTGTGTCAACATATTGGTTACTGCATGAACAGAGAGGATGGCAGCTTAGCACTTGAAGATAAGAGAGTAGCTTAATATCCACTTCTTGTTTCTTCGACCTTAGATAGCTGTAACCTGATGGCTTCCTGCGAATATGTATTTGGAGGTATGCTGTCTGCAATTTGTAGTCCCTAGTAGACCAGTATGCCTGGAAGGTCACACTCATCGCCTTGTTCCCCAAGTTGGAAAACACTCTAATTGCAGTTGCAAGAGGACCGCCCCTCTGGCCTTAGAGGGTCTATTGAATTTTCTTTCGTTTTCGGGCTGTGCCGGGTGTTTACCCCTCACAGGTTGGAAACTCGTGCTGATGGTGGCACTTGGACACACTTGGACTGATGGGGATGGCACAGTTTCCCGCACGTATGGAGCTGCTAGTGGCAAAAAGGGGATGGATTTTCACATTCTGTATAATTCTCAGTTAAAGTGTTAAACCCAAAATCATCTGAGGTGCCAGTGTCACTATAATCATAATAATAATGAGATATTTTTCTTTTCACATTATAGCCTTCATTTTACCCTTTCTTCAGTACAGCTGCTTTGGGCCCGCGGTCGGTGGTATGAACAAAGTTCTTTACGTCCACCTTTTATGACATAGCCTTGCTCTATAAAAACTATCAGACCGGCTGGTCGGTGGTTTAGGAAACAAAGTTCATGAGTTTTATCCAACATTGATTTAAATATAACATTTCTTCAGGAGAAATGTTATATTTAAATAAGATCCAATGCACCGAAAAGGCTCATAAGCATCACTATCACCGTATCTGATCACGAAACACCAGAAACTAGCTTTACATTTACCATAAATGCCACCGACACAAAGCTTATTTCTTCATTTGCTATTTTTCACGCTCTCCTGGGACGGCTGGCCTCATGGAACACGCCCACAGAGTCTGCGTTCTCTAAGCTCACAATAGCGTTCATTTTTTCGCTCAGTGATACATTAAGTCGCGGAATCCAAACTTTGGGAAATTATTGAAAAATGTTTCCTTTATAACTTATGCAACTCACGGATTTACAGTTTTACCTTGACACACTCTCATGTCCATTTGTCGCATAATCATGTTTTCACTTTTTTTTAAGACATTCTGTCCATTCAAAAACTTATCATTTATCTTTCAAATTTATTTATTCACATTTTATGTTTACCAGTTGGCTGCGTGAAACACACCTTTCCACCTTTTGCTTTCGTATATCTACCCTTCTTCCCCTTTTAATATCATCTTAACCTTTTGTCTTCTTCCCACGCCTCGTGTCCACTTGTTATATACTCTTTGTTCGCTTCATGCTCACAGGTCAGTAATCCACCGTAACTTGATCTGTCGACATTGATTGCACGAGGGACGAGCAGCATCACCATTAGAGGTGGAAGCAAAGAAGTTTACGACGCTGTTTGCCTGTTATTGTTATTAGTCTTAAAGGGGATAAACAACTCGTTCGTTTTGATGACCGTGGTTGCTTCGCTCTTTGCTTGTGTGCATTCCCTCAGTTGTTTCGCCTAGGGGTTGTTACTACAACATTCCTTATGTTATTTGCAGTTATTGGATTGGCATTGTCGTTGATAGGATTCTAATGATTGTATGCTTATCAATTTATTTGCTGTGTACCATTCTTGACAGAGAGAGAGAGAGAGAGAGAGAGAGAGAGAGAGAGAGAGAGAGAGAGAGAGAGAGAGAGAGAGAGAGAGAGAGGTTATCAGTCTTTAGGTGACTAATAAATCTTTGGGCAAAATCTAGACATTACTGGTGGTTTTATTTTAATCGAGAGTAAGACTTGTGTTTTGTTGGATATTGACAAACGCCAATGTGCACTATGTCAATTGTGTCAATTAATTACATGACATAAAACGTCTTGATGGGCAGAAAATAATGTTGATACGGTGGGATTATGTCATATTTCTCTTTAGAAAGTTAGTTTACGCACTTTAATATATACAATATCGTTAATTCACTCTATTCGAAGGCCAGTGATGTTGTTTGTGAATGCATTATGGGGTCTAATTTTGCTCTGAAGAAATTTTTAAATTAGTAAGAATGGAATACAGTTCATGACATTTATATATATTATTCACCAAAGTAAATATTTACATTTAATGAACTTTGAAATCACCAAAGAAAATATGTGTAACCCTAGGATGTGTAATGAACTTTTAAAGCTTGATTAAAGATATATACATATATATATATATATATATATATATATATATATATATATATATATATATATATATATATATATTATATAATGCGATTATTATTTATGTCTATGACAGCCTATTTACTTGGACAGTAAACGATATATACTGTACATGTATGACTACTGGTCGATATCATAAATAGTCAAACTTATACTATATGTAATACCTTGCGACAAGGTATTAACTTATGAGAGCATGAAGCAAATCTCCACCCTAAAATCATGGGGACAGAGGCCTAACCAATTTCACTCTCTTCCTTTCTCGCCCTCAGAAAGGATGTTGTGTACAATAGAAAGAACAGATTGAACACATTTTATGCATATTAATACGAGGTATTTTTACAATAAACTAAGGAAAAAACAGAGGCTAACAGAGTAAAAATTATCCTTTAGAGAGAGAGAGAGAGAGAGAGAGAGAGAGAGAGAGAGAGAGAGAGAATTTACAAAAATACTTTCGAAATTAAGAAAACCGAAGAGTTGACATATTTCACAAGCGCAGAGGTACTTAAGTAAATGGGCCGGAGTTAACTCAGACTCTGGTATTGGCGGTTTTATTCACCTTTTAAAATTTACTGCAAAAACAGGTGTGTTGAAAGATAAAAATCCGCAATTAAAATAAGTTTGGATTATGACTTGCTCAAGCGTATTTAACCGAGATGCTGATTTACATCATGTCAACGCAATACCCGCATTGATCAATGTAAACGACACACATGTATTCTGGTAACGTGACTCGTGAACCCATCAACGGATTTTAAGGCAAAACTGACCTGTGTGAAAAACGGGAGAAATTATGGGAAAATTCTCAAGCACCAATTAGCTAAGTTATCCAGTTGTTTAGGGAAGGATTGTATTTACGAATTAAAATGATGTTTAAACAAAGCGATTATTGCTGCGCAAATCATATTAACAAATATTATAGAAAACTGAATGGCAATAGATAATTAGCTCGTTTTAATATGTATAGATAAATCGTAATTCATTATCTGTCATTTGCTTAAATTTTGCAATTCTCTCTCTCTCTCTCTCTCTCTCTCTCTCTCTCTCTCTCTCTCTCTCTCTCTCTCTTTGTCTGTCTGTCTCTATATGTATATCTTGCTCTTTGTATATATATATATATATATATATATATATATATATATATATATATATATATATATATATATATATATATATATATATATATATATATATATATATATATATATATATATATATATATATATATATATATATATATTATATATATATACACACATACATACATACATATATATACACACATTCAGTATATATATATATATATATATATATATATATATATATATATATATATATATATATATATATATATATATATATATATATATATATATATATATATATATATATAATGTATGGATATGATATGGCCAAGACAGCCAATGGAATAAAATGTTTCAATAGGGTATGAAAAGAAAATTATTCAGTTTCTTCAGAAGTTAGAACATTATCAATCGATCAACTTTCAAAGAAACTTATAAATAGCAGGAAATAAAAGGCACCAAATGAAAATGGTCTTGTTAGCAAGCCTTAAAAGAGAGAGAGAGAAAGAGAGAGAGAGAGAGAAATTTTGTTAAACGATAGCTTGGTAATTGATTATTCAGAAGGAAAAATATAGGTAGACAAAATCAAGAGGCATCTGTACAAGTTTAATCACCAGAAATAGGATTTTGCGATTCAAAAATTGGAACAGTTAGGAAAAAATTAGAGAACAGTTGAAGATTAAATGCCCAGAAAATTCTGTAGGAATCAAGATGCTGTGACTGGGAGAGAATAGTAAAATCGTACTTCATGAAGAAAACATGATGGCAAATTAAAAGACTAGGAGAGATAAGTGAAAAAGAAACCATGATAAAGAAAATAAAACAATAAAGCTTCAGGTATATTGTTAAGTTATAATTTATAGTCATTACTCTGTTCTATTTGATAAAATACAAGGAAATAACAGAAATAACTGAACAATAAAAGTTAAACCACATAGTACCTAGCTTTATGAAAGAAAATACACAAGAGGCAGCGTGGGACTAGCAACCTCATTTCTAATGAATACCTGAGAAGCAGGAAGCCTGTATCCTTCTGTCGCCACCTTTTATTAAGTGGAAAAGGAGTATGGTAAAAATTTTTCTTCCTCTGATATGATGAGAATATATTTTCATCCCCACCTTTATTGAACGAAGTGAACAGGAAGCATTATCTCGTCCCTCGATCCCCCTTTATTCTCCCCGAAGTTCTTCATTGGAAGGTTGGGTAGAGCCGGGAGCGACTTTTAGCGTTTGACTCTGAACAGCCAATGAAGCACCAATATGCAGTAAATCATTTCTCGCTGTCGAACTAAGGTCCAGTTCCAGACCAGTTGGTCCTTTAAATTCCTCACACCCTGGGAAGAATGTCAGCAATTGGAACTAAGATTTACTGTTTTTCACACCGAAAAAGTGAAGGTGCAGTGCATTAGTACCCTAATAGCATTCTCCTTTTATATTAATAATTTACTTACATTTTTTCCTATTTATTTGTTAATTTGTTTTTTCTTTAATAAATGATCTATTCTTTCTGTATTTCCCTTTACCTCCTGTTACTACTTTCTAATGAACACCATATTCTTTGGAAGCTTAAATTTCAAGTCAGTGGGCCCTGTGGACTTGTTCCATATGAATAGGGTTCTTCTTCTAATAATGATGATAATAATAATAATAATAATCATAATGAACTACACAAAGTTTGATACCGGTAGGGATCCGAAGCGGTTGACATGAATGTGTATTTCATTTGATCTGAGTTCGTGTAAGGAATCCTTTGATAATTTTATGTTCTCTCTCTCTCTCTCTCTCTCTCTCTCTCGTTTTTGAGCTTTAACAACGAAGAGACAGAGAGTTTGAATACCACCCTGTTATGTATACTTACTTGAGCATATGCATTTCTCATAATGTGGAGAAATTCATATTTAAAGATGTTTTTAAATTCTAATTTACCCTATTTGTAGCATGGATTTCTTATACAAAGCAGAATGAAATACGTGGTTACTTTACCAATAAGTATTTTATTTATTTTGCTATATTCAGTCAGGAATTTATTTAAGAATTACATTATTTTTTGCATATTTTGTTATTAGGATAAGTACTTTTTCTGGAGTAGCTTAAAAGGAATTATATTTTTCAGTCAAATGATTACCAAGCGCTACAAAGTTTTTGTTACTTATTTCAAAGTGTAAATATATTTTATGATTGGTAAAACAGAATTCTCAAAAATATTTTAAATCTTAAGAATGATATTGTTTACGGTAGTTTTGAAATTAATGACGTAAAAAACGTTGAATATTATATTCATCACGTTCTGCTGTAAACTGAATACAGGGATATATATATATATATGGAAAACTATATACATAGTTATTTATATATATCATCATAACCCTGACGATGAAACAGAACCTCAATTTCTTCCTTATTAGAAATATATATATATTTATATTCAGTAAACAAAGAAAATGAAAACATTTATAACGTTTGTCCTGACGATGAAACAGAACCTCAATTTCTTATTTCGAAAATAGTAAAACTCTTTCTTATTCAAAAAAAAAGTAATTAACTTGAGAAATTGAAATGATAATACCTACACTGCACTTTTCGCATTAGTAAAAGTATCTGGCGTATTCAAATGTAAACAGACAGCGTGAGAAACTGAAATGAAGAGCCAGTATTTCCTTTGTGCTGCTTATTTCTGTTGTGGGATTTCTTGCAGTTCTCAGAGGTAAACTGTCAAACAAGGTTTATTCTCTTTGCTACACATTCTGTGGGACTCCTTTGTAATGTGAATTTCAAGCCTCAAACACCAACCTCCATCATATATTTAGCAAGGAACTTATGCCATAACTTTTACTTCTTTTCCATTGTAGGTATATTGTTTAGAACGAAATATTTAAGACTGTTTCAAGAAAAGTTTGGGTGTTGATTTCACAGCTGGCAATAATAACGTAAGATGTTTATGTCGTAGACTATACAGTAATACACAGTTTGATGTGCTGCCACCAGGCCGGCGCTGCTTGCAGCCGCGGAGCCTTACGGCCACCTGCGAGCACAGGGGAACTGCGGAAGTTGAATAGGCTCTTAGCGAGCCCTGAGATTTGTGTAATTCATTATCTCAATTAATTATTTTTTCAGTTTTCCCAAGGGAAGCAAAATAACACAGTGAACAGTTAATAATGAGTATATAAGTACCTAATAACTCATTAAGTACATGTATATCTTCGTTGTACTGGTGGGTAGTCCTTTTATGTGATGATAACCTAAGGGAGATTCATGAACAATTAGTATTAAGTTGGCTGTCTTTATAATGAGGGGAAAATTGATCTCAGCGTAAGCAAAATAGTTAGATGTGATCGCTTTTTTTATGATACAGATTAATGCAAATTACCATTAAACGGAAATGTAGATTATTGTTAGCGTTTTAGTAAACGTGATGTAAACGATTAAAAATATCACGCATGGACATACATAAGTTAAAGTGATGTAAGCAGGGAAAATAACGCGTACAGGCAGAGACAACCTGATTTCTCCGAGCGAATACCGCAACTATGTTGAAATTTAGCATACCGCAGTATAGGATAGTCGATCGCATAAACAGAACAGTTTTCTTCCCTTGCGGAGAGTCAGATCATGCATCCAAATTAGGTTTTAGAACACCAATGCTTCTGGGAATGCTAAACATATACTGGAAAGGCACAGGCTAACATCATATTTATCCATAAAATGGGTTTTTCAGTGTGTGCCGAGGAATCCAAATATAGCAAGAAATAACTTCAAGGGAAAGAAATAAATGGAAAAAAAGTTATAATGTGAGCTGAAGTAAAATTAAATGGAAATAGAATTTTAGGTAAAAGCAAAAAATGAAGAATTTTATTTTGTATCTATGTGAGACGATGATCTAACCATTAAAGACCCCGTATAGATTACTACAATGTTAGGGCAAATGAAACTGATGTATCTGGATAACTTTTACTCAAGCTGACACATACAAAGCATTCTGTAATGTTTATTACATCATCAAACCGTTCAGATTCTGGATAACCTTAGTTTAACTCCAGACCACTGAGCTGATTAACAGCTCTCTAGGACTGGCCGAAGGATTAGACTTATTTTACGTGGCTAAGAACCATTTGTTACCACAGCTTATTGTGGAATCCGAACAACATTATTCTAATTCTTATTAATGAGTCGAACTCGGGCCTAGCAGAGTGCTATCGAAACCTCTTCCAACGAGGAACTAGATTCTGTAGTAACATAACAAGGAATCGAAGTAACAGATCGGTGAATTATCTTTCATTGCGAATAGAAAAAGAGTAAAATAAGATAAGATAAATGGCACGTATTTCCTTGAAACCCTTTGGGTTTACGATGGATTCAGGCTGATATTTCTCACCTATCATTTTACTGCCTTCAAATTCCCTTAGTTCCAATACTAACTGCTACGACTCCCTCATCGAAGCTCACAATACCATTTCCTTAAAAAATGAGAGCCATAAATGCCTGGTTTAAATTTGCACAATAGACACCGAAGGAGAATTTATAAGTGGAAAGCGATCCGTCAGCAAGTGGTTCGAGTCCACCTGGTGACGGATCGCTTATCACTTACAAATTCCCCTTCGTGTTTATTCCGAGATTTAATGATTTTAATGTTTGTGAATATGAAATGCTTAATATCTGTGAATAGAAAAAAATGTCATGGTGTCTGTGATAAAAATTCATAACAGGAATAGACGTTAACGCCGCCGGAAAATGAAGAATTAACAGAATAAAATTGCGTCCCGATACGTAAGAGATGTAGTGGTAACGTCACTGAAAGGAAAAAATAGCGGTTTAAAATGGTGCTGTTTCTACTCTTACCGTAATTTGGAAGACTCAGCTTGCTAATCTATTTTTTAGCTACCAATCTTAGTGTTGATAGGTTTTGTACTGTCCGCGACTTAGCTTGTTTTGGGGGGTAAGAATGGACTTGTAACATTGTTTTGTTGTGTCTTATTCTAATTGCTGTTTTATTTTAAAAATTAGTTTCTTCTTTTACTTATGTAAGGTTTTCTTATGTACAAAAATTCTTTCACTTGACTCGTGGAACCTTGAAAATGTGTAACAAATACACGAAAGTACTCGGTGCTTAACTTTTCATTTTCCCCTCCTTGTAGCGAACCTGCATATATAGGAGCTATTACAAGCATACACCCAACAGCCTTTGGAGATTTTACATAAGATCCAGTGTTAAGAAACCGTTACACTTTACATCTTCACTTTAGTAAACTCGTTTCAGACCAGTGACGTTTGTTTCTTTTTCGTATTGTTCATAAATGTTCCCAGTAATATATTGCTCTTGTCACCTTCTTGATTTTCTCGTGATATCTTCTCGTTTAATCATTATTTTTTGTTGCATACGTTTACATTTTTGATACACTCTCATTTAACTTATCACTTTTGGAGTAGATCATCTTATGCGCTACTTTTGCAACCATTTGTCGATCAAAGTTTATGTTACAAGAAGTCGAGTTCGCTACGTTGGACGAAAGATTCACTGATGATGACCTGATGTGATCATTCCTGTAAATCTGTTCAGTGCTCAAGCACTTCATGTAGGTGTATCCCTTAGGTGATGTAGCTTCCAAGTTCCTTCATCTTAACATTGAAGCGGCTGTGTACAGTTGAGCTGGGATGACGAGGTATTCAAAGGGAGGTTCAAAGTCAACCTAGAAATTAGAAGTACTGGAATAAAATCAACAGCAACGTAACAAGGATTCATTTGCTTGATTCCCGTGCGCTTATCTGTCCTTTAAAGTTATGCCTTCCTAATATGCATGCAGTTCAATTTTGTAAATTTTCAGCGTTAATGGTGTTGGTTACTCTTCTTCTATTCTTTTAATCCGAATTCTTGCAAGTGTCTACCGCAGCTTTTGTATCTGTCTATCCATAAATGAGGCGATACGTGGTTTTTATAAGAAATAACTTATAACTTCTAGAAAATAATACCAGATCATTAATTTTTTTAACTCCGCCCTCTCCCTCGAAGTTACTGGAATTTGGATAGTAAGAGAGAAATTACTGAGCAACTTTTATGCTAGTGAAATTATCGTCACATAAAGTAAGAAGGAAGAATTAACTTGATATTTTACGAGATTCAGAGAAAACGACAGTAAAGTTAAGTGCTAAGTTTATTGTATTTTAACTTGAACATATTCAGGAATACTGGTATATCGACAGTATGTGTGGTTGGAAAAACTCATAAAAATACGTTGAGGAGACCTTTCTTCGGTGTTTAAAATAATATAAAGGAAGAGAAAGATTTAGAAGCATATGACATGGAAATAACTAAAGCTAAGAAAACTAAGTCAGGCATTATGTTTTATTGGGGTTTCCGTAGATAAATTGTATTATGACTAACACTGACGTCCATTTCAGTGATTCTTAATTTTTCATGCTTATATTTTCACGAAAATCAATCATTCTTCTTAGTTTAAAAAAAACCTTGTGATCTTTATTGTGCGATTACTCGTAGTTTCTCATTTCATTCTATCATCATTACAATTATTGTAGTTCATATTATCCTTGTAGTTTTACTTATTTCATGAAAATCATATTCAAATCGCAAGTTTATTACATGAATGGATGGTTTCATTATCATAATTATTCTCTACTTTATTTGTGACTAATTCTAATGTTGCAATGTTATTATCTCATTCATCGTCGACTTTATCATTTCTTTTGAAAGCTTTAGCATCCAGAAAAATACTTGGTATTTTATTACTAGTTGCAAAGGTGTCATGGCCGATTTATGTATTTATCAGTTTTCTAGATATATCGACTAACTCCACTTAAGATTCGAGCTTAAGAATTAACCAGATTACTCCTCCGTTCTTTATCCTTTTTTCTCTTCCGTTCCCTGCAACAACCGCACCCTCATCACCGTTTCCGGAACAAAACAAAAAAAAAAGAAAAAAGAAAAAGAAAATCAGAGGCGCGTCTGTACTAGCGAAATGGAAAAAGTTGTGTGTGGAAAGAGGTCATTCTGCAACTCGAATGGTCTTGTTGTCTTTAGTCATTCCGGCCCAAAGTTATTGCACTCAAAGGAACCCGATACTCATTACCCTAGGAGACAGGGGGATTTTGGTTGGACAGTCCCTCGTTTTCATTTTATTTATCTCGAATAAAAAGAGAGAGAGGGATAGAACGTTTTGTCACATATAGTATAGAAGAAAAACATTATTTCAAGTTAAATTCTGCAAGTATTTTGACACCTGTTTCTCAGATATAGCCAGAGACTCAAAACCAGCAGGATAGTTAATACCTTAAGGCAAAAAGGAAAAACGATTTTGTATATCTATGAAAAAAATAGCTCCATCTAGAAGGCATTCTTTGTTAGCTTACTCTTACTCTTTTTTCACTCTTATTTCTATTCTGACTCTACCTCATTTTCCTCTGATTTTCATAAGAACTTGGTAAATTCTAACCTATCGTCGTGCTAATTTCGGGCTACGCGGACTACCAATATTGATGCTCCTTCTTAATCTAGATTTTAGTACCGATAGCGTCTTTCAGCAGCACCAATATGCAGTAAGTGTCCCTTGCTGTCGAACTTCTCAGTTCCAGAGGTCCTTTATTCCTCACACCGTTGGATTGTGGAACAGCCTCCCTGAGGATGTCGTGCAATGGGAACTTCACAAGTTCAAGCGAAGAACCTTAATACAATTCTTGTATTTTAATAATTTATTTACCTTTCTTCTATTTATTAATTTGTTAATTTATTTTCCCGTTTTTTGATAAGTGATCTCTTCTTTCTGCCTGTCCCGTTACTTTTTCTAATGGACATCATATTCTTTTGAAGCTTGATTTCAAGTCAATGTCCCCTGCGGGCTTGTTCCATAGGAATGGGATTAATTTCTTCTGCAATCACCACTGTAATTTACTTGCACCAAAGTGTCAGGAATCCATTCCCATTGTAAGGGATACATGAAAACACGAATATAAAATCAGGAAATTTTTGCAATTTAAAATGTTGCTCAAACAGCAATGTTAAGAAGATGCTCAATTGGATGGTTTAACAGTCAACTCTTAAGCTATAGGTAAGATAAAAACTATGAACAAAAAACAGTGTCGGTAAATATGATATTTAAATAAAGTATTTGATATAAAGAGGTATATGCACACTTACTCTTAAAAGAGCGGTGGCTGGAGACTGTATAAGATACAAAAGTCTTTCTGTAAGAGTGCCCCAGTTGATAAGCGGGTAGCCTTATACTACCTCACCGTAAGTATTTGTAGTCGAAAGGTTGAAACTTCTAGAATTTAAACAATGCAAGTTGGTGCCCCCACAAAAATCATTTACGCTGTGAGACCTGAAAACAATTTTGTCTTAAAACGGGCTGTTTTTACTTTTCCGGATATATCAGTTATATCTTTGATCAGTTTCTTTCATTATTAAAATTTTGTCAACATGCTTGTGGGGATGCCCCAAGGGCCTTAGTATTTAAACAGTAAATCAAAGTATATGAATGTACACATTTCCACTTTATATGTCGATCAAATCGAGATGAGTACTCTTGTCAAAATGTTTCAGTATATCTGAAAAATAATTCAGAATGAAGTTTGCTGTTTTTTAAAGGTTATTCCATCTAGTCCAACAGCATTGTACAGTACATGTTGAGAGCTTCAGCATTGTTGAGGGCATAAGGGAGCTAGGTATATGGAGTAATTTATGTGCATTTGAAGGGAAAACAGGGAGCTGTGGTTCCATAGGAATTTATTAGGTAACATTTTGAGTGATGGTGAGGTTAGAGGAAAGGTAATTCTCCAAACAGGTTAAGCAAGGTATGTACATGGAAGTCAAGGTTAGAATATACGAAGGACTTCGTAAACAACTCTCCATTATAAAAGTGGAGTTTGAACTTGGTGAAAAGAGCATCAGTTTTAGAAGCGTTATGATGAAGAAGGCGAAAAGTCCTCGAAAGTGCTCTGTACAAGTCTTTTGTGCTGGCGTATGAAGCCGGCAGTGCTGAAGTTTTCTACACCAGGACTTCATCAAACGTTCAGCAGTTCATGTATAGAGGTCGCTGTGGCCACATACTCTCAAGGAAACGTCTCACTGTGAAAGTAGTTTATCGTGAGAAAGAAATAATACCTCGGATAAAAGCTTCCCGAGGAAGACCAATCTTGCTTGCCCCTGACAAGGAAATTCAAAACGTTATCGAGAGGGAAATGTCAGTAACTAGAGTTTGCCAGCAATTAGGGAGGGGGTCACGTTAAATATTTAATTTTCAGTTATTCTATTTTACACAGAGAGAGAGAGAGAGAGAGAGAGAGAGAGAGAGAGAGAGAGAGAGATTAGGATAAACAGAAATATTCGGCTGAAATTTCGATACGAGGGAGGGTAATTTATCAAACTAAAAACCAGATTGTTAAATATAACCTTCGTAATAAGGTCAGGATGTTTGGAAAATATTTTGGATATGCCCATACCCTATATGGTTCATAGAAAAGGGAATGAATGGATGATAAATAATGAAATCTATGTAGGTGAAACTTTATTAAATGTGATATACATAAATAATGTAATTTAACTGGAAGATATACGATTCGATGAGCTTTATATATTACTTGAATAACTCTGAAAAATGTTAGAGAAACGTGAGGTGGTGGAGCTGAAAAATAATATATTCAAGGAAATGATTACCATAAGGGCTGGAATAAGATGAAATACTGACCGAGACCCTCTTTAAAACTGACTACAAGCATTTGCATAATACATTCACGTTCTAAAGCGGAGTGGTTCAACAAAAGACGTTCGGCCATGCGTTAAACGAGTCGTTTTTCATCGGATTTTTGTCTTCGGTCCTCGTTAGCAAGCCACCAGTTTTTTGGCATCTTTGATTAAGGGCGAAGGACGAGGTCCCGTTGAGTTTTCAAGTTTGCTAAGTTTATTCTTAATGACTCTGGAGTTTTGTCTAGGATTCCCGTGCTTGCATCTAGTTACTGATGTTCCTGTTTTAATCATAGTAGCCAGAGTGTTTAATCACCACAGTTCTTGCACCTAATGGATGTGTGTTGAAGTGGCTTTCTGATGTTTGTGCTTTTAGAATATCATTTATATTATTCTGTAAATTCGTTGCCATCTGTCTTTATGTTTGTTCGAATTTTGTCTTCTTTTCTTAGTTTATTACATTTGAACTACAGTATATCACTCTATGGTCTAATTATTGCATCTTTATTCCGTTCTGTCCGTTCGAATTAGTCCAGGGTTACCTCACATAGTATCACTATATATGTATATACAGTATATATGTATATGTATATATATATATATATATATATATATATATATATATACTTATATATATATATATATATATATACAGTATATACACATACTATATATTATATGTAACTATATACAGTATATAATACTTGTCACTATTTTACCAGAGCTATCATTATTTTGATAGTTCCAATGACTCTTAACTTTCTGGGAAACAATGACCAATATATATATATATATATATATATATATATATATATATATATATATATATATATATATGACTTTTTATCACATCACCTGATTCATATACAATCAGTAAGCTACAAAAGTCTTTTAATATCCAATTCGCTCTACCTCGGAAATAATATATTTTCATATATGTTACCGAAGGAGAATTTTTTAGTTGATAATAAGTTCTTCGTCCCGTGGGCTCGAACCAGCGAAGGACAAGAACTCAGGACTACAGTGGACGCATTAGCCCACTCGGCCAGCAAGTGAGGTATAAGTGGATATCGGCTCCCATGTACAAATCCCCCGTCGAACTCAGGTGTTTGTATTTGGAGACGATATCCACCCACCTCTGCCATGTTGACCGTGTAATGCGTTTGTCGCACGCAGCCATATTATGACTTTTATCACATCACCGTGATTCATATAAAATCAGTAAGCTACAAATTTTCTTAATATCCAATTCGCTCTACCTCGAAATAATATATTTTCATATATGTTACCGAAGGGAATTTTTTGTTGATAATAAGTTCGTCGTCCCGTGGGCTTAAACCAGCGAAGGACACGAACTTATTATCAACGAAAAAACCTTCGGTAATATATATGAAAATATATTATTTCTGAGGTAGAGTGAATTGATATTAGAGGACGTTTATTGATTATATATATATATATATATATATATATATATATATATATATATATATATATATATATATATATATATATATATAAAGAGAGATATAGAGAGAGAGATAGAGAGAGAGAGAGAGAGAGAGAGAGAGAGAGAGAGAGAAAATAGTTTCTTTTGTACCCCAGAGACACATGCGAAGGCTTCTCTTGAATCCAGCAATTCAAATACCATCCTTAAGTTTTGCAGTGTCCTTAATCGTTAGGTTTAAGAACCGAAATGGAGATGCCGTCGCAAAAGGAATATTTTTGTGTCGACTTCTCGGAAACGAAAATTTTTCGGTTGGCAGTGTTGACTGAATCTAAGCAAAGCTGCTGAAAAAAATATATTCCCGTCTATCTTTCCTTCCTTTGGGTGCCGTTTGGCAAACTGAATTCTGTATTCTTACGGTACAGGCTTCTTTTCATTGAGAGATTTCTGGGATACCTCATATCCTCCTCTCACCTTCCAATTTAATGTTCTGGAATTTAATTATATTTGCTGTCTTGCATAAATGTTTGTTGATCGTTTCATGTATAAAGTATTAAGTCTGTTCATCTGCTCTTTTCAAAAATTACGTATAATTTTACACACTGGATTATGAATATTATGAGATGGCTACTTTTTCGTTCTTTTTATTGTTTGTTTTGAATTTTGTATTACTCCTTTTTATTAAAAAATTAAAGTTCATTTTAGACATTGGTTTTACCATTTTAAATTCGATTTTTTCTTTACTCGTATATCATATACGTCTTCTTAAATAATTGCTATGAGTATCGTTTCAAATAGTTTGATTATGATTTTTTCTATTACACTGTTCTAATATTCCTTTCACCACCAAGGGCTTTCCTTATAAATTCGTAACTCCTATTTAAATCTCTTGTTCCGCTCTTGTGTCTCTCTGATAACGACTTACTTACAACTCAAGTTTCACTGCGTTCCCAAGTATGCATATAGGCTTTGTCTTCTTAGGAAATGTTTCTTTTTTTCCGCATCTCTTCCCATTTTTTACTTCACTTGTACATCTTTTGTTATGTTTTTCTCTTGTTCATTCACCTGTTGATATCCAGTTTTCCTTTTCATTTAGTATTTTCTCGGTTTGTCTGTCTTTGTTATCGTTTCCTGTTCCATTTAGCCTATTTACATACAACCTAGTCGGCTCCATTTCTTCCCACGTGAAAGGCAGTGCCGTCATTGCACCTCATGTGGTTCGCTGTAGGCATTACTAGAGGTTGTTCGCAGCGTCCATTCGGCCCCTTGCTGCGCCTGCTGTTGAGCTCTTTAATTTTCAATTCCTTTCTCCAGCCTTTCTGTCCTACCACTCCAACTCCCTCTATTCAAAGCCTTAAGCACTGAATGGTTGAAAATACTCCAGAGGTCGGCTTTATAACCGAATTTTCATATGAAAATACTCCAGTGGTGGGCTTTATAACCGAATTTTCATATGAAAATACCCCAGAGGTCGGCTTTATAACCGAACTTTCATATGAAAATACTCCAGAGGTGGGCTTTATAACCGAACTTTCATATGAAAATACTCCAGAGGTCGGCTTTATAACCGAATTTTCATATGAAAATACCCAGAGGTGGGCTTTATAACCGAACTTTCATATGAAAATACTCCAGAGGTGGGCTTTATAACCGAACTTTCATATGAAAATACTCCAGAGGTGGGCTTTATAACCAAACTTTCATATGAAAATACTCCAGAGGTGGGCTTTATAACCGAACTTTCATATGAAAATACTCCAGAGGTCGGCTTTATAACCGAATTTTCATATGAAAATACTCCAGAGGTGGGCTTTATAACCGAACTTTCATATGAAAATACTCCAGAGGTGGGCTTTATAACCGAACTTTCATATGAAAAATACTCCAGAGGTCGGCTTTATAACCGAATTTTCATATGAAAATACTCCAGAGGTGGGCTTTATAACCGAACTTTCATATGAAAATACTCCAGAGGTGGGCTTTATAACCAAACTTTCATATGAAAATACTCCAGAGGTGGGCTTTATAACCAAACTTTCATATGGAAATACTCCAGAGGTGGGCTTTATAACCGAACTTTCATATGAAAATACCCCAGTGGTGGGCTTTATAACCGAACTTTGCTATGAAAATACTCCAGTGGTGGGCTTTACAACCGAACTTTCATATGAAAATACTCCAGTGGTGGGCATTACAACCGAACTTTCCTATGAAAATACTCCAGTGGTGGGCTTTATAACCGAACTTTCATATGAAAATACTCCAGTGGTGAGCCTTATAACCGAACTTTCATATGAAAATACTCCAGTGGTGGGCTTTATAACCGAACTTTCCTATGAAAATACTCCAGGGGTGGGCTTTATAACCGAGCTTTCATATGAAAGTACTCCAGTGGTGGGCTTTATAACCGAACTTTCCTATGAAAATACTCCAGTGGTGAGCTTTACAACCGAACTTTCCTATGAAAATACTCCAGTGGTGGGCTTTATAACCGAACTTTCATATGAAAATACTCTAGTGGTGAGCTTTATAACCGAACTTTCATATGAAAATACTCCAGTGGTGGGCTTTATAACCAAACTTTCATATGAAAATACCCCAGTGGTGGGCTTTATAACCGAACTTTCATATGAAAATACTCCAGCGGTGGTCTTTACAGCCAAACTTTCATATGAAAATACTCCAGTGGTGGGCTTTAGAACCGAACTTTCATATGAAAATACTCCAGAGGTGGGCTTTATAACCAAACTTTCATATGAAAATACCCCAGTCGTGGGCTTTATAACCGAACTTTCATATGAAAATACCCCCAGTGGTGGGCTTTATAACCGAACTTTCCTATGAAAATACTCCAGTGGTGGGCTTTAGAACCGAACTTTCATATGAAAATACTCCAGTGGTGGGCTTTACAACCGAACTTTCCTATGAAAATACTCCAGTGGTGGGCTTTATAACCGAACTTTCATATGAAAATACTCCAGTGGTGGGCTTTATAACCGAACTTTCATACGAAAATACTCCAGTGGTGGGCTTTATAACCGAACTTTCCTATGAAAACACTCCAGTGGTGGGCTTTATAACCGAACTTTAATATGAAAATACTCTAGTGGTGGGCTTTATAACCGAACTTTCCTATGAAAATACTCCAGAGGTGGGCTTTACAACCAAACTTTCCTATGAAAATACTCCAGTGGTGGGCTTGATAACCGAACTTTCATATGAAAATACTCCAGTGGTGGGCTTTATAACCGAACTTTCATATGAAAATACTCCAGTGGTGGGCTTTATAACCGAACTTTCATATGAAAATACCCCAGTGGTGGGCTTTATAACCGAACTTTCATATGAAAATACTCCAGTGGTGGGCTTTATAACCGAACTTTCATATGAAAATACTCCAATGGTGGGCTTTATAACCGAACTTTCATATGAAAATACCCCAGTGGTGGGCTTTGTAACCGAGCTTTCATATGAAAATACTCCAGTGGTGGGCTTTATAACCGAATTTTCATAAATCAAATCATCTTCATTTGTTCCCTTCTTTAACCCTTCCCTTCATCTTTCGTCCCATTTCTTTTCTTTTCTACTGATAGCCTAGACATTTTAAATACCCTGTCTTTATATCCCACCTACTTGTTCATCCAGAACCCTTTTACAGCCATCAAAAATTCTTTCCATACGCCACTATACCCATGTATCAGTAGTCTTTATCTTCATTTAAAGCTATTCACTTTCATACCTCTTTCCTTGTTTTTTAGCTTTTCATTTGGCTAACGTTTGTCTGTATTTATTTTTATCTATCTCTGTCTGTTTTTACTGCAAATTAAATCTTATATCCAGTATGACAATAAATCATACTTCATGGTGCATCTTTAGTTAATATATTTTGATCTTGAATTAACCTGCCAGAATAACAGTCTTCGTCTTTACTCTCTCTCTCTCTCTCTCTCTCTCTCTCTCTCTCTCTCTCTCTCTCTCTCTCTCTCTCTCTCTCATATGTAAAGTTGGAAAAACTCCCATGACAATTTTTCCTGATTAGCAGCTACAGCATCTTTATGTTACGTCTGCTGGCATCTCAGTAGTTCGCTCTTGGAGGATCCCGGAGAATTACTTTCCTTGTCTGGTTCAAGTTTTCCCTTCGACGCTCTGTGTAATTGCTGTCGCAGAGTGAGTTCTAGACACGAAAGGTACTCGTGATAAACTTGGATTACATTTCATTCTCCTTCAGTTCGTGATGGAGATGGCTTTTCGTTGAGAAAAGTTTAGTATACCATAGTTTAAACAGACCACTGAGCTGATTAATAGCTCTCCTAGGGCTGGGCCGAAGGATTAGACTTATTTTACGTGGCTAAGAACCAATTGGTTACCTAGCAACGGGACCTACAGCTTATTGTGGAATCCGAACCACGTTATACCGTGAAATGAATTTCTATCACCAGAAATGAATTCCTCTGATTCTTCATTGGCCGGTGGGAGACTCGAACTCGGGCATAGCAGAGTGCTAACCGACAACTCTACCGACTCGCCCAACGAGGAACTTTTCGTTGAGGAAAAGAAAAAATGGTGTGGCTTCTGTGAGGAACAATGGAAATGTATGGTTTTCTGTGTTTAGGGAAAGGGAAATTTTCTCCAAGTCTGTAAAGTTGAAAACTTGAATAACTTAGAGGTGTGGAATTTTAATATCTGGGAATGAAAAACGAAAATATCTAGAAATATAGGATAAAAACTGGGGTGTCATCATCGGGCCCTTTTTGATGTAAGTAGGTCGGTGAACTCCACTGCTGATCTCAGATAGTATGCACCGGGTATGTAAGGCACCAGGAACTCCGCTGTCCAGTAGGTTGGAATGTCGATGTCATCTGAGAGACGATGGGCACAAGGGGATTGCTTAGATCAGTCACCTTTTATGCTTAGGAATTTTATGACGTCCTGCTGATTGCTGATTCTGGTCACAAGCACTGACGTCTTCCTGAGGTCCTAGATCGGGTCTTTGTCAAGTGTTGGAACTTGGAAGCGTCCAAAAGGATCCTGTTTGTCTTTTCAAAATATTTAGTTTATTCATCGCCAATTAGACCGACGATATATCGCGCTTCAGCGGTACTGTGCAATTACAAGCAATGAACGCTGAATACACAAGTGAATGCAAGAGATTGTAAATCCAAATTGCAAGTCTATAGTCACCTGAAAATTCAACAGAGTGGCGAAACATTTTTCGTAAAAAACAATAAGTGGTAGAAAGAAGTCTGCATATCTTTCACCAGAAACTGACACATGATATTCGGAAAAATTTCCATTAATATTAAGACTCCTACAAGAAATTTATTGATGCCACTAAAGTCTAATTGCCATATATATATATATATATATGTATATATATATATATATATATATATATATATATATATATATATATATATATATATATGTTACACTTACAGATTAAACATTTCTTTCTGAAATGCTACTTAACGTGTTTTATGGTCTATCTTCAGAAGCGTGGTAATTAGCAACCCTCTCTCTCTCTCTCTCTTTCTCCTGTACTCAACCCACATATCTCTCTCTCTCTCTCTCTCCAACATAACCCTCAAAATGGATACTCTAAGGAAACACAATCTTTCCTACATAAATAGATTTATTATCAAATAAAACCCAACAAGTAATGAATTAACGAAAAAAAAATTAAAATGCATAGTAAATGAATTATCAAGTCAAAATAGTCTGATTCAAGATTTAACCTTACTCTGGTTGAATGCCTTTTCACTCAAAACTCCCACACATTCCATCTTTAGACATTATACGTCTAGTCTTAAAGTTAACCACATTGAAACAACCACTAACTGCAAAGATTGCAGTGTTCTTTCTCTATCACCACAGCATCACCACAGACATCTTAACTGCCGGTTTCTAAGAGTTCGGAGCACACAAGGCCACGTCTGGACGATATCGCTCTTGGTTAGATAATACTCAACCAGACCTAACTTTTGGTACAATTAGATACACAATCTCCATTTTTCTAACGCACGAACTTATGTACTTGCATACCAACTAAGTAGGCTACCTCACATACCGGCCTCAATTTTGTGTGTTCATTCGAGCCAAAACATCTGAAACATTTGAAACATCTGCTGACTGCAGTGATTTGCATTTGTGTCACTGTCCCACTACCACTTTACAGCTTCCCTTCGCTTCATCACACTATAACTGAATACATATAGTAAACCTAAAACGAAATATATTTTCCTATACATATATATATAATATATACTGCATATATATGTATATATATAATATATATGCATATACATATTCATATACTGTATATATATATACATATATCTATATTATGTATGTGAATATATATATATATATATATATATATATATATATATATATATATATATAAATATATATATATATATATATATATATATATATATATATATATATATATATATATATATATATATATATATATATATATATATATATATATATATATATATATATGGGTGTGAATGCGCATGGATAAAGATGAATTTTTCAACAATTTTATTTTGGTACCTATGAACCAACAGACCTTAGGATATATTTTGTAACTCTTGTCATAATTGAAAAGTCTATAAAAGTGGAAATGAGAAAACAGATCTAAATTACGCCTCAGCAGAATGATTAACAAAAACCACACTTTTCTCTTACGTAAAATTGTGAATTTCTCTGCTGAAAAATATCATTATGTGTTTCTTCAAGATGAATACCGCTTCCTGATTCTGTATTAAATTGACGAAATATGTCTTTTAGATACTTTTTTCTTTCACATCAAATGTCTAGTTTTCTCCACAAAACAATAATTGTTTTTCCTGATAGAAACGAATAGTTCTTCTCATTTTGTTTCCGTTTTTATGGCATTTCAATGTGTGAATTATCATCATACTACCAAATACCAATTAATTAAAGTAACCTGATATTACAAAAGTGGCACTGACCTCATTTTATCCTGTTCACGACACTTAAACTCTTCTGTGATTAACTAGAATTTCCATCGAGAGGTTTTATAACCAATTAAGCTGTTTTTCAAAAATTTCAGATGTCAGTCAAAGGATTTAGTAATGAAAGCCCTTCTTGTGACATACTCGCCCGGCAGGATATGGACTAACTAATATCCTGAACTTTTACCCCTTTGTTAATCGGAATAATAATTCTTTTACTGAATATTTTGCTCCTTATCAGCTTTCATGTAAGCCATTGTTTTCCAGCTGATCTGTATGTGAATTATGATCTTCAAATTCAAAGAAACGCTAATGAGCATATATATAAGCGGCTGCCATTATTCCTCGGGAAAGAATTCACACAACACACACACACATTTTATATATATATATGTGTGTGTGTGTGTGTGTGTGTATATAATATATATATATATATATATATATATATATATATATATATATATATATATATATATATATATATATATATATATATATATATATATATACTGTATAATGTTGTAGGTATCCAGATTAGTCTTGGTCTTGAGACGGGTTTCTTGTCTTCGGATTTGTGATAGGTGACTCAGACTAGATCTAACCTTATCTTGCACCAATTGGTGCCGTTGACATATTATACGTATATATATGTAGAATCTACTGGTCACTTTTTACCAGACACATATGTAATTCTAATAGCCACAATGCCCTCTTAACTTCTCGAATTCTTCGCGCTTTTTTGGATATGCTTGTAACTACGAAGCCGAATGTATCCAAACGAAAGAAATTGAAGAGCCAGTGAACGCCGGTCGCGGGAAGCGAACCCGAATTCCATATTCACAGGGAGGTCACGTTGCCGACCTGGCTACGAGAAGGATAAAAGTCTATCACCCACTTGGCTACGATGGTGAGGATGGGTCTATTCCAGCTCTAATAAATATATCTGAAAACGACAGGTATATGTATGTACGAGAGGTGATAGACTTTATCCTTCTCGTAGCCAGGTCGGCAACGTGACCTCCTGTGAATATGGAATTCTGTCGCTTCCCGCGACCGGCGTTCACTGGCTCCTCAATTTCTTTCGTTTGGATACATTCGGCTTCGTAGTTACAAGCATATCCAAAAAGTTTCGAAGAATTCGAGAAGTTAAGGGCATTGTGGCTATTAGAATTACATATATATATATATATATATATATATATATATATATATATATATATATATATATATATATATATATATATATATATATATATATATATATATATATATATATATATATATTTATATTCAGGATACGTAAGTGTGAAGGAATGAGAGGTATACGTGCCTAGGAAGTCACAACAGTTAATGTTTTCATTTGTCTGTATTTACGTCTCTGTTTGTTACACGAGGTTAAAAGCACGCAATACCATTTTAACAGAACACTGAGGATTCTCACTTTGCAAGGCATAAATGTGTTCTTATGCCCATTACTCTAAATAAAGAACAATAATTTCTTATGCTATCTTGTTTTAGAAACTCTTTCAGGACCTTTTTATCTTCAAAGACAACTTTCAGCTTCATATAGTTACTTCAGTACCTTTAGGCTAAAATGTAGCGTCATGGGTACAATGAAAGCTGTCGGATATTTTAGCAAGGCATTATGCACGTATTCTATGAAACCATTTTCTAAGTGAAATTCATGAAATCTAGATGAGATAACACTTCGGTTTCATTAAATATTTAAGCGTAGCACTAATTACTGGTAATCCTTTGGTTATAAGGGTGAAATTGTGATGATTTAAGCACTCACATAATAGTTATCAGTATTATTATTTGGAGGTTAACTCTATTCATTTGGAACACGCCACGGGGCCATTGACTTGAAAATCATTAATTATACAGGTTTTAAATTCATTTCATGCACGCAAGAAAGGGGGGACCTAACTATGTTAGTGTCCATCCAAAGAAAAACCACCATCCCTCGGTAAACGCCCGCACAACCTCCACGTAGCTATTCATCGCGTAAGTGGCGGTTTGTTTATGTTCTGGTCTGCACTTCAACTTTTCCTTGCCCTCTTTGTCTTTTAGCTTAGTTTAGGTGGGTCATGTCCGTGTCTTTTTAGTGATATTACAAGTGATTGAAAATGCCTCATTTTGCTTCATTTCATGAACCTTGATTGCACTTTCATAGATATCTTTTAAATGCATTTTCGTAATTTCTACCGTCAGTTCATATTTACTGTATTATGAATTTTATGATAAGAAGTCTAATGTTGTTATCTTTTGAATTTATAAATTCAAAAGATAACATCAGACTTCTTATCATAGAATTTATAATACACACACACACACACACACACACACACATATATATATATATATATATATATATATAAATATACAGTATATATATATATATAAATTTATATATTTATTTATATATATATATATATATATATATATATATATATATATATATATATATGAATCAAAACCTGCAGCTTCTGTTCACCATGCCATGACAAACATCATCAATAAGCGTTAGCCTCTCAACACCCTAACAATAAGTCCTTTTATCATCTCTGAAACTTTATATTTTTGCCTGTGTAAGTGACGTGCGTGAAGCATCAATGGACACCAGCAAATAGGACAGAGAACTTCTGGAGATTCAATGACCCTAAGGGTCGTTGCTGATGTTGCCTTTGTTTCTGCAGTACTGACTTTTACGCACTATGAAAGTTTAGTATGTAACTCTTTTTACTTAATTCTGTAAGTGCTTCAGTTTCAAGTGTCATTTGAAAGTAGTAACTTGATTCATATTTATGACTTTCTCTGAAATTGAGCAGAGAAATGACTTCCTCAAGAATTGGTCAGTTCGTATATTTTCCACATTTAGTCTTCGAAGTTCATTGCAAAATTCAAAACTTTTGTAACTAGGTTGACTCAGAGAGAGAGAGAGAGAGAGAGAGAGAGTATTGTTTGTCATTCATGACTTCAATTGACCTTAATACACTATCTTCCGTGTCTGAGACCAAGAGAACAATAGAAAAGTAGGTTTGGAACTGAGTTGGAGAAATACGAATGTTTCTCTCCAGTGAATACATTTATTGTATATACAGTAGATCGTCTTTGTTATACGGACCACTTTTGTATACTTAATGTTTATTTTCAACATAGAATGAGGACTGCCATTAGTTAAGGTAAAAAGGATATTTATGTTGATTGGCATTTCATTAAAAATATATTTTTTTTCTGTTCACGTGAAAGCAGCGTAATAGTTGAACAATTTCTGAAAGCCATCCATTATAGAGACAATGAGCCAGATGGAGTGAATAGCTCCTCCAATATCTAATATGAGAAAAATTCATTCATTTGTTTTATATGAAAGAAATCTGATAAAAACACTTTCTTCAAATACAAACCCGCTAATCGTATTGCCAGCGTGTTTTCCAGTTACTTGATCTGCTACTGATATTTTTAAATACGATAAAAAATTAATAGAAATAAACTAATCAAGAAGGCAATTATCAATAATATGATGCATTCAATGCTTTTATGAAAAGTCTTCTACGGGGAAAAGGATGTGGGCATGAAAGGGAGGTATGAATATTCTTTGCCACTCAGAGCAGCCCGGTGCCATTGGCTCTAAATGAACGTAGATAGTTACAGGTTTGGTTCTCTCATGACGAGTACATATGAGAGAATAAAAATTTGCAAATTACACGCTGTAACTCATGCCCGCGCCAGTGCGCGCGTGTGTGTGCACAGTTGTGTATTTGTGTGATGTGCTTTTGTACGTGGTCTCATTTCTAGAGAGAGAGAGAGAGAGAGAGAGAGAGAGAGATTCGTAATGGCAAGTAAATCTAGAGTTTATCTCGTAAAAATTTGACTTTGAAAATTGTTTGGTGTAGAGTTATCAGTAAAGATATCTCATGAGAAAAGATAGTTTCTCTCGCTGATGTAAATAACACACGGAGCCGCAATCCCTGCATCTGATCTCTCTTATGACAATGGAAGAACTGCAGGGGTTCCAAATAAAAGGGAAAGAAACAAAGAATTATCTATTCCATTCTGAGAGGATAAAGTTTCCAGATGAGTTTACAGTAAGGTATTTTCCACAGTTTAATGTCCGAATAGCTTTACGAAAGCATTTACAATGAGTGATAATCCAGCTTATTTTTCCCTAAATCTAAACTTTCATTACACAATATATCAGTTGTATTACTTATTACCTCCAAATAGTATCAGCTTTTTCATTAATTTACGGAAGTTTATTCTTCTCTTGGTGCAAGCTTCGTTTTATACCACCTAGGTGCGTTTAATTGCATACCAGCTCGTTTCTTGCTTGAATTGTTTTTGCTACTCGAGTGTTTAATTACATACCATCTTTTTTCACCCTCAGTTATGCGAATCTTCATTGCACTCTGTCTCAAAGGTAGTTTAGTTATTTGCTTCTAATCTCAGTTTTTATGCTTCTTCAGCTGTGTATTTGTTTGTGGCTCGCTGTTTGATGAAGACTGTTTTGTGACCAATATTGTACGAAAGTCAGTATTTTTAAACCCTCATTTCTACATAAATAGAAAAATTTGTTTCTGCATTTATTAAAATCGTTGAATTTAGAAACAAATCGTTGAGTATTCCATCTCTAAGAATATGCTCTCTACTCTCAATCAAAATGGCTCTTCAGATTTTCTGTGATTTTCCATTCAAGGACTTTGCTAGTATTAAGTTTGAGAATGAATCTGTGAATTTCATTTTTAAGGAACCCATCCTCTTGTTATGACACCCATGGAACTGTAAGAATCTTTAAATATTTTTAAGCATTTATGAATGACCTACATCTTTCAGTATGAATGACTTACATCTTTCAGTGCCATTTTTAAATACATGCTGATTCCAAAATCTAAAGCATATACTAATTTCATTGCTCTAGGCTATAAGCTGGATAACCTCTAGTTGAACGGAAGTTCAGTTGACGTCTTTCACTGAGTCTAAGTTAATCCTTGTAAAAACTTAAAATGACTAAGGATGTTAAATGATTCAGCTAAGATTGGGACTCCGTTATGACCTGATCACGTATTTAATATTATTGATGTATACACCAAAATAAAGAAAAAGAATTATATTTGTGCAACGAACATTGTCCACACACGCATGTACTGTACACACACACATTATATATATATGTATATATATATATATATATATATATATATATATATATATATATATATATATATATATATATATATATATATATATATATATATATGAAATAATCAACACACAATCACGTGTGGAACAGAAATAAATTTCTGACTCACATCGGGATCGAACCCAGGTTCGATATATATGTGTATATATATTTGTTTATTTATTATTTATATAAGAAACCTGCCTAAGACGTAACTGAGAAATCCCGACTAATGGAGATCTGTATCTGGATTTCAGTCCATGCCCTAAAATTTAACCTGGCAATAACCAAACCCACCATGACACTGCTGTACAAATTGTAGTTCCCTTTCCCCTCATCTCCTTCTTTCTCCTCCTTTCTCCTCTTCCACCTCCACATCCTCAGTGCAATTCGAGAGCGCAGATTTGCAATAGTGTCAAGATTATGATGTAATTTCCTTCTAAAGTTCCATGTGTTTGGAAATTGGTGTTTTCGGAATTTCTAAATTTGTGCATAAAATTTATGATCTTCACCAACCACGTTCACATACGTAGTTAGTGTATATATATATATATATATATATATATATATATATATATATATAGAGAGAGAGAGAGAGAGAGAGAGAGAGAGAGAGAGAGAGAGAGAGAGATTCTTGAGAGAGAGATGTGTGTGTGTATATATATGCATGTATAATTTTATATATATATATATATATATATATATATATATATATATATATATATATATATATATATATATATATATATATATATATCATTCATGAATATTACAAATTTAATATCAAATTTAGCTACCTCAGGAATGAAGGAGAATTATCACTGAAGGGGAATTTATATAAGTGATAAATGAATTGAACCCATCGGGACACGAACCCTTCGGTGATAATTCTCCTTCGAAGATATTCCTGAGGTAGCGTGAATTTGATATTAAGCGACATTTGTAGCTTCATGATTGTATATAAATCACGGTGTGATAAAAAAATTTCATAATAAGAGCTGCGTGTTCCAAACGTACCAACGAACTATCATGGCGGAGGTGGGTTATTGCCGAGGCTAAGTACAATTTCCCGCTCACGACGGATAAAAACGGTACAGCAGACTCGGTAATGACTTATACCTCTCTTGATGTCGTAGTGGTAACGTCCACTGAGTCGCTGAATAGGCCTATGTCAAGGGTTCGTGTCCCGATGGGTTCCAATTCATTTATCACTTATATAAATTCCCCTTCGGTGATAATTCTCCTTCGAGATATTCCTGAGGTAGCGTGAATTTGATATTAAGCGACATTTGTAGCTTCATGATTGTATATAAATCACGGTGTGATTAAAAAAATTTCATATATATATATATATATATATATATATATATATATATATATATATATATATATATATATATATATATATATATATATATATATATATATATATATATATATATATATATATATATATATATATATATATATATATATATATATATATATATATATATATATATATATATATATATATATATATATATATATATATATATATATATATATATATATATATATACACACACACACACACAAACTGCTTATGTGCATGTGATTGATGAAGGTCATAAACTTTATGCAAAAATTTAGAAATTCCAAAAGCACCAAATTCCAAACACATGGAACTTTAAAAGGAAGTTACAACATAACCCTGTCACTATTGCAAATCTGCATCTCGAATTGCACTGAGGATGTGGAGGTGGAAGGGTAGAAAGGAAGAGATGAGGGGAAATGGAACTACAACTTGCAAAGCAGTGTCACGATGGCTATGGTGATTACCGGGCTGAATTTCATGTCATGGAAACAAATCCAGATAAAAATCTCCATTTGTCGGGATTTCTCAGGTACATTTTTAATAGGTTTCTTCTGTTCTTGGGTGCAACGTCCTATAAAGGATAAGTAACACTGAATTCAGACTGCTCTGGTGCTTGATAAATATTTACTTGCACAAACATTTTGGCGTGCTTGGCCTGTACATTGAATGAATATCATAACAAATGTAATTTTTTTAAAATCCAATTATAAGCTCATAAAACATTTCCAGTTTTATTAGATAACAGAAAAGATTTGAAAATCACAGGCTTGCAATATAATTTTTCCTGCTTGAAAGAAAGACTATACAAAGACTGAGGACCCATTTTAACGGGGAACAAAAACCTTATTCCTTGAGATGAACTGTCAATGATGTTACATCTAATTTTTTTTCATGTTTTCTTGGTTTTAAGAAAGGAAAAAACCGAAGATTTCAGGAATTCTCCAGAGATTAATCTGTAACATAAAAAAAATATGGGAAAACATACTAACCACAGGAAGAGAAAAGGCAGGTTTCAAGCTATAAGTCTCTTATTTTATGCGTCATTAAATAGGTTTTATTAAGGTTACAGAAATATCGCACTACATGGTATGATAATTACCGATACGAATTATAAAATCAAATAAAGATAAATTAAAAAAAATTACGCGAGAAAGACAAGAAGGTAGTTAATTAATCTCTTCAGTATCATAGATAATGCAAACAAGAAACAGATTGTTATTAATTATACACAGAAAAATGGCAAAGAAGACTCAAGTGGAAACAAACAAAATTGCACTATGCATACAAAATATAGGGGAATTTAAAGAATCGAATGGTAAATTTAATTTTAATGAGGGAAACATGAAATAGAACTGATATTTCTAAATTGCGTTATTTTAAATGTAAAAGACAAATAAGTTTCCCCCACACAGTAGTTATTTTCAAGACAAGTTTTGCTTGGTCTGTAAACGTTATATTATCCTGAACTGCAAAACTATCTGGACGCTTTATCCACTCGAAATAGAATGGATTGACATTTGTTGCATTCCTTTTGGGTTAGGATCTGCTCAGTTGTTCCCTTATCGTAAGACACATCAGATGCAGAAGATTAAATTCGGTATCTTATTTTTTATCAGAGACAAAAGTGATGCTTATTTATTCTATGAGAAAACTTTATAGCTAAAACTCTATTTACATACAACAAACATCACTGTATTGAGCTTTTACGAGATATAAAGATCAGATTTAAATGATATTGCGAAAGCTCTTCGTCTGTCTGTCTGGATAGCTGAACGACATGGCGCAATTGATTTGAAATTCATAGGAGTAGTAAATACTACTGACAGTTGAAAACTGTGAATACTAAATAAACTTAGACAAAGTTGGCATGTGGTGTAAGCGCAGACTAAAAGGACACATATACGCACAGTATAAAATAACTAACACGGTTAATATAAGTCATTATTTCTTTTGGAAGCAAACTTTTTGGGGAATTCATAAACATTGACATTGGATATCCCAGGGGTAGCAATGGAAAAACAAGGCGGAAGGTAATCTTCAATGTACCTTAACATTTTTGACAAATTTCTTGCGACCTTACTAGAATATATTTCTCAAAACGTATCTCGGGCCTTAGAAATTTGGCATCACAGCGGTTAGTGAAGAAAAATAAATGCAGAGCAAACTGAAAGCGGCAATACATAATTTGATATTTCAGAATAAATTAATAAGCGTCAAAAATGAGCAAAATTCAGTTTGTTTTATTGTTTTGGATCTGGCAGGGTTTGGAGATCGAAAACCTTTCTGTAATCCACAATACGATTCCTTTCCTTTTGCATAAAAAATCCGCAAAATAAGAAGAGCACAAAAACCAATTAATGATTTTACAAAAGAACACGAGCCTCACCTCACAGGACAATGCAGCAGACAAAGCGGAGATGAGTGGAAAAGAATCAATTATTTCTGCACAATAAAAAGGATAAGACTGAAGGGACGAGAATACAAAAGGAAGGATGTAAAGATCAAAGGGATTAAACCTAATAAAAAGTGGGCAGCCTATCTACCACTGAGAGAGGAACCATTGTTAGAAAACTGAAAAGAAAGTGAATGTTCTATATATATAAAAATAAATGAATATATATATATGTATGTGTATATGTATATATATACATAGATACATATATATATTATATATACATATATATATGTATATATATATATATATATATATATGTATATGTATTTATATATATATATATATATATATATATATATATATATATATATATATATATATATATATATATAATATATCCTATGAAAATATTGGTACTAAGACTTTCAACTTTTATTTCAAAAGTCACTACTGAACAGAGCAGAGAATAACCAGCAATATGGGTCACAGATAACAATAAAATAAAATGAGTCAACAAGCCATTTGGTATGAAAACATTCAAAGTGGAAATATAATTACTACAAATGCCAGCATAAAACTATCTGTTTGTAAAAAATAACAGCTTGTTTTACTCTTGCATCCTTAAGAATAAAGCTTTTAACAATGTCCATCTTAAAGAGACCATCGCTCAAATTCATATTACTAAAAGAACTAATGAGGCATCCTTCGACCAACAATGATGCAACGAGAATGTCCAATCTGTGGGTACCCAAAGTCTCTTACGTGACAAAAATAGCTGGTTGCAATACATTATATTTATGCTGTGTGACTCTCTGTGAGAGTCACACAGCATAAATATAATGTACGGGTTGCAACCAGCCAAGCGCCATTTTTGTCACGTAAGAGATGGGCACCCACAGATTGGAATTCATAGTTGTTTTTGGAGTCCTCGTTGCATGACAGATTGTTGGTATATTAGTTTTTTAGTAATATGAATTTGAGCGATGGTCTTTTAAGATGGACGAATTGTTAAAAGCTTTATTCTTAAGGATGCAAGAGTAAAACAAGCTGTTAGATTTTTTACAAACAGATATACTGGCATTTGTAGTAATTATATATTTCCATAAGTATGTTTTTGTTTTTTGAATGAATGTTATTTATATACTTAAATGGCTTGTTGACTCATTTTATTTTATTGTTATCAGACCCATATATGTTATTCTCTAAACTCTGTTCAGTACCCTGAAGATGACTTTGAATATGAAAGTCTTGGTACCAATTCCTTTCATCACGTGAGGACTTATTATATACTTCATCCACGGGACCATTGTGGAAATTACAAGATATATATATATATATATATATATATATATATATATATATATATATATATATATATATATATATATATATATATATAGGAAGTTAAAGAAAGCCTATAAAAACACTATTTGAATAACAAAACCATATATTTCGATTTGCAAACTTGTGCACACCTGTGTTTGTGTGTGTTGTGTTGAAATAACTAGCAATCCCAGAGTAAGAGCGTGATAATGACATAACTTTTATGCATTAAGAATGGAGTAGGCAGTGTTCACTGATGTTTGCAATAGCAAAGTAATGATGTTTAGAACTTTTATAACCACATCGGCCGGTAAAATTA
>NC_089748.1:25876090-25898590 GCF_040412425.1 Macrobrachium rosenbergii
AACGGAACCCACCCTCCCAACGAGGAACTACGGATGGCATGAAAGTAAGGATGACTGTGACTTGGGCAGTCGGACATCCCGCCCTGGTGGAGGTTATAATTAAGACTAATTAGGTCTTTTGTCTCCTAATTTTCTCTTTCTGTCTCCTCTCTCTTATTACTAAAAGTTTTGTTCCTCAGTTGAATTTCTTATATTTAGGATCTGTGAATCACTTTTTCATTTCCTTATTCCTCTGGTTAGGAAGGCAATTAAATTACCCAGGGAATGTCTGTTGTAATATCATGCCGTAAGACAAACCGGTTTCCTGTATGGAAGTGTGGCAAGATTTTTGTCTAGAGATGATGCTTACTTAACTTTATAAAACTTCGTTATCAGTTGGTAGTTAGCTCTCGTTACCTTGTTCACAAATGTCGCGAATGATTGTATTTTCCAAAAGTGATATTGTTTCTTTTCTTATCTATCTTATTTTACTTATGAAAGCAGATTGGCGAGAGAATAAGGAGAAAGTCAGAGAATGTGAAAATTACATGATTTTTAATATCTTATAGTCCTTAATGTTCCCATAACCTCAATACTGTTCGTATTGAGAGTGGAAGACTGTAACTGGTTTAATAGTACAATTATCTGCAACAAAAAGAGGGGGAATCGAAAGTAGAATGTCTGTACAGATTGCTAAGCCAACTTTTCATTATGGAGGAAAGTGAAGAGGTTGAGAGCAAAATGGTGAAAGATTTTGAGATGAATTATTCATGAAGACTGTAACTGGTTTATTAGTGCAATTATCTGCAATAAAAAGAGGGGGAATCGAAAGTAGAATGTCTGAACAGATTTCTAAGTCAACTCTTCATTATGAAGTGAAAGTGAAGAGGTTGAGAGCAAAATGGTGAAAGATTTTGAGATGAATTATTCATGTAGCATAGGCTATGTGGATAACAATGGTTGAAACGGTAAGAAATGTAGAAATACAACAGAGCAAAGATGAAAAGGATGTTATAGGTGTTGGTCACTAGGAGAGAAGAAAGTATGATAGTTTATTAAAAGATGCGTAATTCAGAAGGCTTTGACAGGAACACAAACAGAAGCCGTAAAAGTGTTGTCTGTGTGTGTTCGAACCGCATTTGCTACAATAACAGACTTACCTGAAGTGTTGGTAGACGTGGTCGAGCGGCCTCTCTCTCTCTCTCTCTCTCTCTCTCTCTCTCTCTCTCTCTCACTTGAATACTAATTACCCTACATCTAGCTTGTGGAAATTAAACCGTGTTTACAAAAATAGTTTATTCTGTAAATCTAACATATGACAGGGTTTAAAATTCAAAATAAGCATAATACTAAAATAAAAAAGCCTAAATTAATGTCTTCCCAAACATTTTATCAGTCACAAGAACTAAAGTGGGATTCCTCCCACACTAGTGGTTCCAGGGAGGGTTGGGGGGGGGGTGGACGGGGCTGACCTGGGCACGTGCCCCTCCCATGAAAAATGACACAATAATAATATTGAAGATTTAGATAATAATAACATAAATGAGAAATATAAAATCGGAAAAAATAATAAATCTATTATAGAAAAATAATATAATATATATATATATATATATATATATATATATATATATATATATATATATATATATATATATATATATATATATATATATATATGTGTGTGTGTGTGTGTGTGTGTGTATAATATGAAAATTGGTGCCCTGCCAATGAAATTTTTCTGGATCGGATGATGTCTTCCCATCTCAACCCCCCAGTCACTATTCAGTCTCCATTCTAATTTTTGGTCTTCATGTCACCAGTTCACTTATGTGGCTACATTCCATAGTGGCCATGTTCATTTGTAGGTGTGTCTACTCCCGACCATGCATGAGCATGCATGGGCATGAAACATCTGTAGAGAGAAATCTCCCATTAGTATTAAAACCAGCTTAGTTCACTTTAATACCATTACACCACATAGAGAGAAATGTTAAAAGAAATGATAAGCCACTAAAATGTTAATTTACTGTTTTATCTTAACACTCACCCTTCCAGCAGGGATGTTGGCCCTCAGAGTCCTCTCACTTTGGCTACCCCGAAACGAATGTATGGCATTCGATAGAAGCCCCAGACACTTACCCCACAAGCAACTCCTCATTACACACAAACGCACAAACCCCTCCTTCACGACACACCCATATTCGGGTTCTAACTGGGCAAAGCTTCCAGAACATTAGAGAAAAAACGCTGATGAGCACTTCCGCTCATTCAGTCTGCAGATCATCAGGCATTTACCTATGCGCTGGAATGCGCTGAATGCCGCAAAACACTACATTGTCTCACAGAAACACATTTGTTGCAGAAGAAAGTCTGCCTGATAAACAGCTTTGAAATGAATGAATGGGCTGTTACAGCAAATCTCCTTAAGGAAAGTGAAGTGTGGCGTTTATATCGCGTAGATGGATTGATAACCAATTATCTTGCGTCATATGGCGTCATATGTTGAATTATCTGGTTGGCACAATCGAGAACTGAAAGGGTGATTAATGTCGAGATACAAATGATATATAAATATGTTAACTCCAGTAAAAAGGTGAATAATAAGAAAAAGATAAGAAAAAAGTTCAAGCTGTCAGGATGATTTGTTTTCATAATGCATGTGACATAAGGAGAAACGAAAAAGTGGGTAACGTGGAAATATGCGGAAGAAATGGTACAAAAGTAAGCGTAAGAGAAAGTATGAATCAGAGTGTGTCGAGATAATTATGTGAAAGGAGGAGAGGACAAACTAGAAAGTACTGGGCAGATGGCTTGAAAGAGGCATTGGAAAACAAAGACCTCAACAACCAGGTAAAAGAGTGTGTGCAGGATGGAGGTGAAAGCCTCAGTAAGTTTAGGAGGGTTCGACACTGCTGATGAACCTCCATGAAGATATATGAAGCGACTAAGTAGGTGGAAGTTTTATGCACCAGGATTCATCTACGACTTAACTGTTAAAATATGAATTTGGCATCGATCGTTGTCTTGTCTGTGAGAAGAAAAGACTTAACGTTATAAAAAAATGTGTATATATGTGTGTATATTATATATATATATATATATTTTTTTTTCCTGTGGCCTTATCTGAATATATTGTCACCCGGTATTTAGTGACATATAAGCATACATACATATACTGTATATATGATATGATGTAATAATGATTCATATAATTTGTTGCCCTCAGTCAGAGGATACGCCCTTCGGCTTTAGAACCTTGATTCCCGAAAAGGCAATTCAACTTGAAGACTGTTTACTCACCCAAACTGTGACTCGAAAGTAGTGATAAAACTGAATCAAAATTGGCTTTTCCACTAGCGACCAAAGGGCTTGAAGATTAATTCCAACTCGTTCATAATGGTTGCAGTTGATTCCAAAATGTTGCATTGGAGTACCTCTTGAATATCTCTGAAATGAATGGGATTTCCTTTCAAGCCCACAAATGTAACTCGCGTGGGCCTGTGGGAGTATTCATCGTGTTTTGGTAATCAATTTTTTTCAATTATTCTTACTTATTGTCTTACAAATTTTCCTCGTGCTTAAAACATATATTTTTTATCGTGTTTTACTGAGTGACTTTGACAAGAGTAGATAGGTAAATGATCTTGATATCATGAGACCAGGATAGAGTAAAATACCTGAACTAGAGCTGCATCTGCAGAGTTGGTGAAAACAATTACAGCGTAAAATTCCTTACAAAAACTTATTACGATTTAATGAATATAACTAAACAGTTGGTGACATTTATTTACTAAAATTAAGATGCACTGAATTATTCAAAGTATGCTATGTCAAATTGCAAGTATTTGGTGTGTAGGGTAATAATGGATTCAGCTGCGAAGGCGATCCCAGGGGTAATGGAGGAGTTGTTGAAACAACACTGGCGAAAACGTTTAGAAACATCGTGAAAGCACTTAGGGTTTGCTTTGCCTAATTAGGGTTACCTTGTGTCAACGAATACCCGATTTCTATACGACTCTGTGTAGAACTCATTTGTATCACCTTCCTTGCCCTCAGATCAACGCGGTCATCTTTGGCAAGGTCTTCATCACTGATTGTCTAAGTCGGGAAGGAGATGATTACAGCTCCATCATTCAGCTTTAGGGTCACCTGAATAGAGGTAACCTTTGTAAGGGTTTAGTAAAGTATCCTGATATATGCAGATTTCTGCCTTCAGAGGAACTGACAGGGCTCAGCCACGCTCAATTCCATCCTGCAAGAGACTTCTAATAGGAATAAATTGACAGAGTTGTCTAACTCAAAGCTCCTCTTTTACAGCGACAATTTTACCGGAAAATCTTGTGGTCTTCAAGCAGCATCACATAATGCTTACTGCAGGGCCTTGAATTGAAAGATTTTCCTCATTTAAATGGCCAGTTATATGCGCCAAGTAAATTATTCACGAAAGAACTCCTCACAGTCAAATTGTTTTAATAAAGGCCTTTCTCATTTTCTTAACAAAGTGGAACTTCTTCCTCAAGTTCAATCAAGCACTTTAAGGTTTGTCATCTGGAAAACAAGCAAACCTCTTGATCAAACATCTTGAAAATATGATGGTCCAAAATCTTGACTCTGATGAAGCTGACGACTTCCACGCCATTGACAACTGCCTCTTTTAGAATAATGGCAGGGTCTTTGATGTCAGGTTGTGATGTAGAAAACAGTAGGTCACGGAGCTGAGGAGCAGCAAAGCCAGAAGTGTTCGCAAGGATTGCTGGTGCTCTATTTGTACACAGCTTACCAAGACAAAGAAGTATGTGACCGTTTCTAAGACGTCGATGGCTTTCGTAGTTTCTGCGTGGGGCGCACAAAATTGTAATTCTTCTTTGATGACAGCACCATGCATATAACAGACCAAAACTATAAGCCGGTTGGGCTGAGAGACATCAGTATTTTCATCCAATTACATATTGAATGAAAACTGAATAGCTCTCGGTACCTCTTTACTTGCTTAGGTGTATTAGCAGAAGTGTCACCGATTCTGGAAATGATAACATCATTTGATAGAGGCACTGTTTTAGTTCTTGTCGTATCTTCTAAAGCACAAATCAGCTTGACCATTTCCACGTCATATGACTTTACTAAGGTCTCTCCAACTGTCAACAGTGTGTTTCGCCTGGCCGTGAAACAGGCACTTTCAGAGTGTTTCGCCTGGCCGTGAAACAAGCACTTTCAGAGGATGCTTAAAGATATGGGTTTTGTGTTAGGACAAATCCGAGTTTTGATAAGGTTTCAGCTTTCTCAAATCGAGCCTTCTCAGCACTGTTCGTTCTATTTACAGGAGGTTTTATGGACTTTTTGCTTTCATTGGCAATCATACGGAAAAACTGTGCTTGCGTGTCCCATCAAGTTTAACCAAATGGTATATAATTTTGTTGCCTTTCCTGCATTAACATTTCCAGCACAAGCTTGGACTGTCGAAAAACAATAAGTAAATAATTATTATGAAAATTATATAGAAGCAATACGTAAAGTATGGAAATAAAACATAGATGGCAGTAGAAATGCCTTCCCCTTCTCTCTCTCTCTCTCTCTCTCTCTCTCTCTCTCTCTCTCTCTCTCTCTCTCTCTCTCTCTCTCTCTCAAGTATGGACAATTTATGATGTAAGTATAGTCAAACACAAAACAGTTATTTTTCATGCAAGTATACTTGTAGAATATTTGGTTATAAATATAATTGGAAAATCTCTCTCTCTCTCTCTCTCTCTCTCTCTCTCTCTCTCTCTCTCTCTCTCTCTCTCTCTCTCTCTCATGTATTTAAGAGTGCAAGCAAGCAAATAACAGCGCCAATATACATACACACCAACACACACACATATATATATATATATATATATATATATATATATATATATATATTTCTGTAAATGTGTTTATATTATATAATTATTTTATATATATATATATATATATATATATATATATATATATATATATATATATATATATATATATATATATATATATATATATATATATATATATATATATATATATATATATATATATATATATATATATATATATCAACTTTCGCTGAAAAATGACATACACTAGATTTACTATCTGGAGTATGTTTATAATTTTTCTATAATCATTACACTGTTAGAAGGTCCATCACTTTATGTAAGAGCGACAAAGATTAATTTTTACGTAACAAGAAATATTTAAGGAAACTGGATGCATGCAGAAAGTGAACTAATAAATTGTGAATCTGATGATAAAGGAAAGTTCCTGTAAGCAAAAATGTGACCGTTTTCACATTTATACTAATAGGAACTAATGTAACAGCCAGACCTATCTTACCTTGACCACAAGAAAATTGAACCAGCTGTATCGAGGATGCAGAGGTTTTCCGCTGCTAGGAAGTATCATCTCCAGTTTCCCAGCAGTGTAATGAATAAGTTACAGTTGTCAGTGGCTTCAGACTAAGTGAATTCTTCACCCTTGAGCTGCCTGCACGGACCGAAATCGATATGAAGTTAATCACACAGTATTACGGAACACTGCCAATCAAAACTTAGATAATAATAAAACAACTGCCCATGAGATGAAAATATAACATTAAATTTCATTTTATTTCATTAATTAAAATTGTTATGTGACCTCTACGGATCCTGAAGCTCCTTGGAGGTCCATGGACCCCGGGTTAAGGACCTCTGAATTAAACAATTTTCTGAGCACTCATGGTAACAACTAGTAGAAGGCAAACTACAAATATTTGTCCGGATGAAATGAAAATATTGTTGCAAACATTATATATTTTGAAAGCTTTAGTTTTCAATAGACGCTATTGTCACGAAAAACTATAACCCATATATATATATATATATATATATATATATATATATATATATATATATATATATATATATATATATATATATGTCTGTGTGTGTGTATTATGGTCATAAAACTTTAATCGGTTATGCAACAGACCTGACTAACATCGGTCAATGAACAAAGGATATGAAAACTTTTATGCCTTCTTTGAATAAGCATTCACACAATTTCGAGTTTTACCGTCCCATTTTCGTCGTAGTATAGGGAAAGAAGGATGAATTGAAATGTCAGCCTGTGACTTATTGGTTTAAGTAACATGGGATTGCTACGTGTCATTCTTCAAGTTCATTGATGCACTCTTTAGTAGCTAGAAAAATAATATCTTATCCTCTGCGGACGTTTCAGTGATTACCAGAGGTATTGGCAACCAATAAATAACAGTGGACAAAACATTACTCGGAAGAACAACAGAGATTACTTTCATATATTAATTGCAGAGTTTATTGTCAGTCTATCAGCTAAAAATGCTTCCCCATCTCCCATCTGTCGAAATTAGAAAACAAGAGCCTCATGATTAAGACGGTTGAGAGCAGCTCTGAAGTCAAGATCAACCTTGGGAACTTCATAACCAGATTATAGGGATTACCGTACAAAACTGGAATTTGTAAAAAAAGGTGCACGATCGTCCAGGCCCTTCCAAAATCCGAGCTGTAAACTGGAAAACTGAGGTTACTTTTATCATAGGCACTCAAAAACGTTTTCCTTAAAGAGGCTCAAAGGCTTTAAATAACGGGAGTTACAAACATTGGGTAGCAATTGGCAGGCCTTAAGCTAATACTATCAGATTTCATTAATAGAGTAAGTTAAGTATACCTTAGTTTAACCAGACCACTAAGCTGATTAACAGCTCTCCTAGGGCTGGCCCGAAGGATTAGATTTATTTTATGTGGCTAAGAACCAATTGGTTACCTAGCAACGGGACCTACAGCTTATTGTGGAATCCGAACCACATTATAGCGAGAAATAAATTTCTGTCACCAGAAATAAATTCCTCTTATTCCTCATTGGCCGGTCGGAGATTCGAACTCGCGGCCAGCAGAGTGCTAGCTGAGAACGGAACCCACTCCCCAACGAGGAACCATTAATAGAGTAACATTAGCCATTCCCCAACACGGGAATAATAAGAGTCTTGTAGCTAACGTACGAAAAATACCAGTTAACTTGGGAACGAAGCAATCAGTAGGCTTCTAAATAAACGAGGGAAGAATTCTATTTACATACACATTTCTATAAGCAACAAAGTCGAGCAAAAGATTCTTGTATCATTGGGGACGACAAGTCTAGTCTGAGTGTTATTTTGATTTTCGTAAGAATAAATAAATACATGCATCTGTAAATTATAGGTATATATATATATATATATATATATATATATATATATATATATATATATATATATATATATATATATATATATATATAATATATATATATATATATATATATATATATATATATATATATATATATATATATATATATATATATATATATATATATATATGAAAGTGAATAGAGAAAAAGTCATGGACTATATTACTCCCAAGCTTGAAGTAGCTCTTGAAATAACGATGTACGTTGAGAGAAATTACAGCATGATGCAAAAAAGCTTTTCTGTGCCAGCTCAGTGTGTGGGATGGAAAGTAAGAGTGAAGTGAAAGAGAATTTACTAGAATTTTTTTTAGCCGAAATATGGCAGGAATGCGGTGAAATTTTTCATGACGTGAAAAAAAGATACACAATAAATTTAATGGGACATGACTTTTGTAATCAAAGTAAGTTTAGCGTATAGTCAATTTTAAGACCTGACAGAAAGCCGTATCTGAGAGTATGTTATAAAGCAGATTTTTTTTTAGATGTAAATTAATAAGAATTAAACTCCGTAGGGGTTAGTGCCGTCAGTGCACCTCATGCGGTTCATTGTAGGCATTGCTTACGGTTCTTTGCAGCGTGCCGTCGGCCCCTAGCTGCAACCCCTTTCGTTCGTTTTACTGTACATCCTTTCATTTTCTCTTTCTTCCGTCTTACTTTCCACCCTCTCCTAGCAATCGATGCATAGTGCAACTGCGAGATTTTCTTCCTGTTACACCTTTCAAACCTTTTACCGTTAACTTTCGTTTCAGCGCTGAATGACCTCGTAGGTCCCAGTGCTTGGTCTTTGGCCTAAATTCTATATTCTATATTCAGTTCAACAGAATTAATAGAAGTATTAGTAAATTGGAGGGGTAGCTGTATGGTGATGGAGATGCGAAGTGAACTGCGAAGACAAGGAAAAGAAACTGAGGAAATTTTTATTCATATTAATTTTTCTTTGCTTAATTACGCAGTAACTTGAATATATAACAATTAGGAATATAAATAATTCCCAAATCTTACTCTTGGAAGTTTTTCATAGCTTAAAAATAAGATACCCACATTCCTTTTGTTTTTTAGAATATTTTTGCCATACTATAGAACTTTTTATTATTAGCACTGGAAAAAGATTGAATTTTGTTATGTCAAACCTTTCTCCATGTACCCCGGTATTAACATTTCTTGTGTTTGCATTGATTTTGTTTTTTAACTAGATACTTATTCTATCACAGCCTTTTAGCTGTCACGAATATAGTATTTTCTGTTACTATAATTTTATATTGTCATATGCCGTATAGCGTTTAATTTTAAATTGTTTTTCCATTTCGAACTTCTCGAATTTCATATTTTCGCCTCTTTGTTTGCGTACTGTTTTATTCGTATTGTTATTATGGTGTAGCTTGAGTATTTAAACTAGCTTCTTCCTTGTCACTTATATACATATTGTAAAAAATTACAGTTCATTATATATATACAGTATATATATATATATATATATATATATATATATATATATATATATATATATATATATATATATCATGTATATTTTATATTCTTCTGTATATATACTTTAATATTTTTCTTTTTTTCCATGTAAATAATTTTTTATTTACCACTATTTTCATGCCTTTTCAACTGTTTAAAATATATTTAAATTCCATTCCTCTCCGCGATCTTTTTGTTCTTTTGTTCTATTTCAGTTTACGATTCCTCTTATAATTCTTTTACAGCAACGTCTTTTACGTAAATATCAGAATGCTTATTTCTTTTTATGCTCAATATCATTTTCATATTTTATCTTCTTGCATGGAAACCTCATCTGCCGAGGCCCGAGGGTTTGAGATCGTCTGACCTTTCCATCAGGGTTTGTGTTTTGGCCTTCTTCAAAAATACTTTCTTTTCAGAGGATGGGGTTTTTTAGAGTCCTTTTATGCGCGGTATTTTCTTTACCACATTTTTTCTTGGGATTTGGTTAATTAAATATTCGAACATGGCAGCAGTTTTTAATTATGGTGATCTTATTCTAGATCCACTTCCATTTTATTTTTATATTTTAGATTCACACTCTCTTTCTATAACTTTTACCTTCTTGTTATACACAAAAACACACACACACACACACACACACACACACACACATATATATATATATATATATATATATATATATATATATATATATATATATATATATATATATATATATGTGTGTGTGTGTGTGTGTGTGTGTGTGTGTATGTGTATATATATATATATTATGATGTTTACAAAAGTAACAGAACCTCGCCCAGTTAACAACTTGTACTCTACATTGGCGTTGAAATTTTAACTTATTTTTTGTTTGTAATACATTTTATGCAATCGAGGCCTAAAATGGCATTCTTGTTCTGACCTTAAAGCGTTGTGGTATTATCATAAAGCATGAATTAATAATCAAAACTCTGAATTATTTTTGTATTTTTTAGTTTTCAGATATCTCCAGTTCAACATTACTATGAAGATCTGGGTTTTCTTACGATCTCAGTTGGTTGGGATGATTGCAGAGATCTGCCGTAGTGCTCTTGCTTTCCTCAATACCCTCTCACACTTACTGGCAGCCGTTACCCAAACCCCCATGGTGCCAAAATGCAGCCTATTTGAAACTAACTTTCCAGCCGACTTTCTATGAGAGCACAATGATGATTTATATACTATCAGAGCTTTAACAAATACTGAAATCTGAACAAACGTAAATCCTCTTTGTATTTCTCTCTTTTACTATGTTCGCTCTTCTCTGCTATTCCTCTTTGTCATACTTTCCCTTTCTATCCCACTTCTTTCTCACTATATCTCCCTGACTCTTGCTAGTGAGAGGCGAGTACAAAAAGAAGTATACTTGAGGAATTGGTTCAAGAGATAAAATTTTGAAGTATTTTATGGCTTTGGAAGCCATAGTGGACAACAGAATTAGAACAGGTCAGTCCCTCACATCTTTAATTCTCTTTCGTTATTATTAAATTGATAGCTTTAGTGCTTTGTTGGAATTAAATAGTTAATAACTTCGCGTATAGAGATTTATACAATCTTCTTTCTAGCTGATCGTAGCCTTTTAGAAATAGGTTACACACACACACACACACACACACACACACACACACACACACACAGAGACAGACACACACAGATACTGCTGAAAATAAAGACGTGCTGAGACATTTTTCATGTGGAGGACAGTGGCAAGACGATCTGATATAAAACCATTATTTCACTATATTAGTTTCAAGTTTTATCATTAATGGTTTTTAGTGAAAATCTTACAGAGTTTCAGTGATGCGAAGTGTACTTTCGTATACATACATACATATTTATATAAATATATAATGGTTATATATATGTACGTACTATAATGGTTTTAATATGTACAAGCTAGGAATGGTCTATTATGGTTTCAAAATTGCATCAATATAAAAGTGATCAGACTTTACAGCATAAAGACTTACGAACGGGCCTTGCCAGTACCCTTTCCCAGCTGGTAAAACACTACTGGGTTTGGCTGATATGAGATGAAAGACTTTTTGTAATTATAATATCCCATTTGCTCTTTACAACTTAGACCTTTCTTTTCTTATCCTAATTAGATTTGTGTTCTACAAAAATTTAATAACATGAATAAATAAGAAAAATAAGCTATATCCAAACACTAAATAGCTTTCAACTCAGTACGGAAAAATAGACATTTCCACAATATATCCCGTAACTATAAACAACACAGAGGCAATCTATATTATATTAATTAGGAAATCAACCGGTTCATATTAACGCACGGATTATACCCTTCTCAATAATTCAATTCATTTAGAAGATGAGCGTTTCGTGATCGAAACCCAACTCATACCGAGGCATCACGAGGTGTCTTGGGTTATTTTAGGACGTTCAGTTTCACGTCCTTTGTGTTAGGTTTAGCTTAATTGAATGGAATACCCGCGTTGTTATTTGTGGGCTCCGGGTTGCCGTGTTCGGGTCGGGACCGCCAGTCTATTGTCAGGAGCATCTCATCGCCTCTATACCAAAGGCGTCCGCAGTCCGGGGTTTGAGTTACCTTGCTTGAGGTTACACCTAAGACATTTTCTCTCTTTATTCATTTATTTTATTACTTTCTCACCGGTAAACGTGACATAAAATCTGTTTTGATTATTTTCCTTTACAGTTGATTACAGTTAATGTATTATTATTGCTTACTATTTATATAATTGTAATGTGTTTAGTGCCGCGTGAGTTCGATAGTCATTATTTTTTTTACTGCTTCGTATTTGTTTATATATATCTTACTTTTATAACACACGGTCTTAATATTTTTAGTCTATGGCTTAATCCTCAAGACCGTATTCCCTTTATGAATAATAATAATAATAATAATAATAATAATAATAATAACTTTCAATGCATCTGTTCGTCAGCAGACAACACCACGGTATACAATGCAACTATATTTTTTCATCACTGCAACAAGTATCTTCTTAAAAACTTTTACTGTCATGTATTTCCATATTAAATACTATGGAAATAGAGGTAACTAAAAAAGTCAGGTTTCGGGAGAAAGCCTCAACCTCGAAACTGCCGTTTCACCTACAGAACTAGGTTACTAAGGAATCTGATAGGTATTAAAAAGCTGGTAACGACTTTTATTGAAAGAGTGAAATGTTTTTCATTGATGTTTATTTCTTTACTAATGATGTTGTACGCATGGCTTATCTTCATACAATATACCGATATTTAAAGCCCTATTATATACTGATTTTCTCCTCGTGACTATAATTATCAGACACACGAGCCTTATTGTACCTTCCTGTAAACGGGTATGCATTCGACCATCTCTTCTCGAAGTCATAGAAAAGAATTCAGGAAAGTCCCACCCATTTTTATGCATAACCGGCATTTAGATGAAAGTTATTGGTACAATTCTGGCAAAGCGCAGATCAAACCTTTCCCACGAACTCGATCATTGAATCACGTTGGAGATTCAGTGAAATGTGTTAACAGCCGCAGAAAACGATTTATGATCTGAGGGTTTGAAGTGGCCTTGGATGTTCCGGTAGAGCACCCTTTAAAACCATGATCCTAATGACGTTAGTGGTCAGCTTGGCCTTGATTTAATCAACGTGGGGAGAGGGTACAATGGAACGAAACTAATAAGGAATGTTCTGAAATGATTTTAATGAGATTGCAATATACAGTATTAGTTTTTACCAAGTTCATTTGGTCACCGGCATTAGTGCTTATAAATTTAGATTTTAAGTGACATTTAAAATCAGACTAATTCCATGTTATCAAGTTCAGAAAGCTCATAAATTACAATAGCCCTTCTGACCAAAAAAAACAACCGAAACAGGAAACTTAATTAGCATACTAAATGATAAATATAATATTTTGTTTTGTTCATTACTTAAAAAATTAACACTTATTAAGCTGAAACCATTTGAAATATTTCAATATCGTCCCGTCCTTACTGCATGTATTAATCACTAGAAAATTATTTGGCACTTATACAGAAGTTACTTGAATTGGCAGCGTCTTGATATTTTGTTGTCTGGGAGAGAGACAAAGAGGTGACACATTTTTCAACTTCTCTGGTAAATTCATTGCAGGATATCTGTATAATAACATCAGAATTATAAAATATCTTAGATATGTATGCTGGGGTCATGTGATAAGGCCAGTTGAAGTTCCTGTCTGTCTTACATGACAAATGATAAGGATAGAAAGATGTGAGAAGAAAATTGCCTCACTTTATGGAATGAGATTAAGAAAATAAATCAATAGGAAAATGGTCTCGTTAATTTGTGCACTAACATTGGTGCGCTATTTCTTTTTTCTTACGGTGATAAGGTGTGAAGAGAAAATGCATCTAAAAACTTAAGATTTTTAAATTGCACAGCTGGATAGTGGGGTTTTTATGCCTTAGGTCCCATCAAGTTTCAGATCACTGTGTACTCGTCCTAGAGATTATAGCCCGTGGAATGTTGGTAGTATTTCATTTTTAAGATGTTAATTACATGAATCAATGCAGAATATATAAAAATGAAAAATATTAAATGTAAATGGGAATCAATGTAGGGTGAACTGAATGGTACATGTTCCTTCAAGTAACTTAAATCACTTAGCATGTTTCACAAAATGTTATAAAATTAGCTGGATATCAAAAAATTATTATTATCCACAGGAATTATTTAGAAACACAGGACATCTGTTCGACTTTATAAAAACGGACGTGACAGAGAGTGACGTTTTATGTAGCTACCGTTCGTGTTCAAAGAAGTTATTTATTTCATACAAGTATGCTTAACTTTGATGTATATGTTAAAAGTTAATAAAACTTATTTTTTTTTAATCCCGGCTATTTCTATATATATTTTTATTATGCTCCCATAACGCGATGCTTATGTGTGTATAAATCACGAACATTTCGCATGAAATATAAATGGAAGCCTTGGTATTTTTGAACATTTAGGAAACAAAAAATGTTGTCATGTAAGACTTCCATGTATATAAGTATCATGATAAAAGCCTACATTATTTTATGGGTTCCGTATATAATTTTTGCTGCAATCCAAACCGAGCTTTAATTTTTGTTCATAAAATTTCAAACAGAGGAAAAAAGAAAATTGTTGAAAGTCTCTCAGCGCCCTACAAGACAAGAACACCGCGAGGGTTGCCATAGACTGGGAATCCAATTTTGTACCAAAGAAAACGTGCACGAATGAATGAGGTTATGTTGAATCAGTTACTTTCATCATTTGCAATAATGATGATCTAGGTAGCGAGTTCATGTGGAATAATATTTGTAGGATGCTGTACCCTTAAGCTACTGGCGCAGATTGTCATGAAAAATACTTGGGCTTGCTGGAAAAGTTCAAACATAATAAGTATTAACTCAAGACGAAGGCCTCGGAAGGAAAAAATCTTGGAACATAACGACATTTTCCTGGAAATTTTGTGAGGGACGAGATTTACAGTGAAGCAGGAAAAGTTCCAATTATATAGGCAGAAAGATACCAGGTAACAAAAAGATTAATCTCTAAGTAAGATCTTGATGTTTTTTTTATAAATGTACGGTGTTTTTGCGATTGTCACATGGTTGTAAACTGCAGTCCTCAGGACACGAGAAAGGAAGTCACTTGTGGACAAAAGTATAGTTTGATATCTGAATGTTACTTGCAGCTGCTGGTGACAAAAAAATGCATGCAAAGTTACTCATTGCCTCGAATGCTGAAGGAATGCCGAAGTTCTCCTTGCCAACTAATTCAAAAGTACATCGAAACATTTTTGATATGTCCCTATGTCCCTTTAGGGCTACCTAAATTTGGAGAGATATTATATCTGAATGAATCGTAACAACGATAATATAAGCCACTTTTCCGCTTACAATCTGTTACTATATATATATATATATATATATATATATATATATATATATATATATATATATATATATATATATATATATATATATATATATATATATATATATATATATATATAAGTATCATGATAAAAGCCTACATTATTTTATGGGTTCCGTATATAATTTTTGCTGCAATCCAAACCGAGCTTTAATTTTTGTTCATAAAATTTCAAACAGAGGAAAAAAGAAAATTGTTGAAAGTCTCTCAGCGCCCTACAAGACAAGAACACCGCGAGGGTTGCCATAGACTGGGAATCCAATTTTGTACCAAAGAAAACGTGCACGAATGAGTGAGGTTATGTTGAATCAGTTACTTTCATCATTTGCAATAATGATGATCTAGGTAGCGAGTTCATGTGGAATAATATTTGTAGGATGCTGTACCCTTAAGCTACTGGCGCAGATTGTCATGAAAAATACTTGGGCTTGCTGGAAAAGGTTCAAACATAATAAGTATTAACTCAAGACGAAGGCCTCGGAAGGAAAAAATCTTGGAACATAACGACATTTTCCTGGAAATTTTGTGAGGGACGAGATTTACAGTGAAGCAGGAAAAGTTCCAATTATATAGGCAGAAAGATACCAGGTAACAAAAAGATTAATCTCTAAATAAGATCTTGATGTTTTTTTTTTATAAATGTACGGTGTTTTATATATATATATATATATATATATATATATATATATATATATATATATATATATATATATATATATATATATATATATATATATATATATATATATATATATATATATATATATATATATATATATATATATATATATATATAAACAAAGGAAAACGAATCATCTGGAAAGTTTCTTGACCGCTAGTTGGCTGGACACGGTCCATGAATGCATTCTTGGCAGCCAGTGCGTAGGCAAAATCGTACGGGACTTAACAATAATGTCATGGCTCCAATACCCATAGTCTGACATGACTAGGCAAAGGTAGCGGTTGACCTCTTTAGGATACTCGAGAAAGACTAACTGAAAGATTAACTGAAAGCCGGGTCGAATCCCACAGGTACAGTGCGCCGTGTTTACTTTTCCCAATACTTATCTCTTGACTGCATAATCTTGAGGTCATTTAATGACCGTTGAAGACCTAGTTCTGGAGCGAAGTTCAACTAAAGTTCTATAAGAGCTTTCTTTCATGAGATAAAGGGACAGAAGAAATGAAAGAGGAAGAGAAAAATTTTAAATTTCGATCATTTTGAGCGCTGATGTTGCAGGTAAAAGAACGAACCAGGAGTATGAATCGTAAAAGGGCAGGCGTGAGGCTACTTAGGAATGAAGTATCAATAAAAATAGCAAATATACTTTAGAGTTGCGAGATACCAACATTTTTAAGAGAGAGAGAGACACACACACACACACACCATAGCCTTCTTTTTATCTCTTGTTCGCTTGATGAGATTGGTTTTCTTCGAAGAATTTGAGCGCAAGCATGTGAGGGGAATTTTAGAAATTTTCCAAAAGAAAACCTGACAATATTGCAAATGTTGGCGAGACGCTAAAAAGGTTTTGAATTTCTTCAAAGAAATAGCGAACCTTATATTTTTAGCATATATATATATATATATATATATATATATATATATATATATATATATATATATATATATATATATATATATATATATATATATATATATATATATATATATATATATATATTTACACACATACGTATATATATAATATATGTATATATATACATACACACACACACACACACACACACATATATATATATATATATATATATATATATATATATATATATATATATATATATATATATATATATATATGTGAGTGTGTGTGTGTGTGTGTGTTTGTATGTAGATCATCCCCGAGACAAACCACGCTTGTGGAGACACCTTCACTGTTCAAAATGACATTATCATTTCATAACGGTATCAGCAAGTTTCATTATCGCATTCTCTTCTTAATATCTTGTTAGAAGCTATGTAAACTGAACAAGAGAGAACCCTAAGAGAACTTTAGCATTAGTTCATTGACGTATGTTTCCATCGTGAATGTCATCGCAATGGGAATAATTATATTCTTGGAACTAGGTGAATGCTATTGCAAATTAGCAGATGAGAGAATGAGTGACTGACTGTACATGAATGCAATGAGAACTTGAAGGGCCCCATCCTGTGAATAAGCCTGAATTTCTTTTTATTTTATGTACTGGTAACCTTAGTCAAATCCATTATTAATATTCGAGATAACGTGTCTAGCGTCAGCCATTAAAAAGTAAGTGGGAACGAACATTATTAATTTGCTCCTATACAATGGTTAGTGGTTGTTAAAGTTGGACTCGTTGTCTTAAAAAAATCTGGATCCTATATAAATGAGATCGTCACAAAATCATTAAATACTACAACAGTAATTATATATTATGACAGTTTTCACTGGATTTATATATATTTAGCGTGGGGTTTCAGTGTGTTAATCATAGTGTGATGACATTACTATATGTATAGCTAAGAAATTAGTTCTGTACCTTGTTTTAATTACTTCACGAAAGCAGTTGCATACGACAGCTGCATGATAATTCAAATGAAAGTAGAGAGAGGGTATAGGTTTTCCTCTCATGACTTCAAGTTAACGATAAGGGTTAGCGCTTTAGTTTTAATAATTTTTCTTTTATTTCCTTTTAATATTTTGCTTTCTTATAAATAAGTAATATTTTCATACTTTTGTATGGTGGTTATTAATCATTTACCTTTGAAAAACACAGAGAGAGAGAGAGAGAGAGAGAGAGAGAGAGAGAGAGAGAGAGAGAGAGAGAGAGAGAGAGAGAGAGAGACGGGGAGTGGGGGGAAAGTTTAAACAACCGTAATATCACTGGATGGAAGACCTAACGATCAGGAATTTGAACAGTGATATTAGCAGACTTGAACAGACTTCTAAAAAATATATTTAAGATGAGAATCGATTTAAAACAAACGCAATGAAGAGGAAACCTTCTAAAAAGAAGAGTCCAATTTGTCCGCCTTGCCAAATAGCAGGTCCCAAAGTCCGTTTGCGGTGAAAAGGGAAAGTTCTGAGTGGAAAGGCGTTAGCGTTTCCAGAGGAGGAAGAGGAGGGGGGGGGAGGAGGAGGAGGAGGAGGACAGCCCTTTTAGAAAGGAAGTTAAACGAACGATTTTTCTGCTTTCGAAGGGGACTGTAATATAGTATTCCAGGGAATATCATATTCTGTTTACCTGGCTATATTTGGTTCGGTGAAGGGAAAACCTGCTGGTTCGTTCTCTCTCTCTCTCTCTCTCTCTCTCTCTCTCTCTCTCTCTCTCTCTCTCTCTCTCTCTCTCTCTCTCATATACAGTATATATGTATACATATATATATATATATATATATATATATATATATATATATATATATATATATATATATATATATATATATATATATATATATACATATATATATATATATATAATAATATATATATATATATATATATATATATATATATACATATAATCATGAAGCTACAAATAAGCTTAATATCGAAATTCACGCTACCTCAGTATATCTCCGTTGGAGAATTGTCACCGAAGAATTTATATAAGTGATAAATGGTGGAATCGTGGGGACACGAACCCGCGACGAAAGCCTATTCAGCGACTCCAGTTGGCGTAAACCATTGAGCCATCAAAGAGGTATAAGTCTTTTGCGATGGATGTCGTACTGCTTTTTACCCGTCGTGGCGGGGGAAAGTGTACTAACCTCGACAATGACCCACCTCCGCCATGACAGTTCATTGGTACGTTTGGAACTCCGCAGCTCTTGTTATGAAATTTTTATCACACCGTGATTTATATACAATCATGAAGCTACAAATGTCCCTTAATATAAATTCACGCTACCTCGGTATATCTCCGTTGGAGAATTGTCGCGAAGAATTTATATAAGTGATAAATGTATTGGAATCGTGGGGACACGAACCCGCGACAGCCTATTCAGCGACTCCAGTTAGCGTAAACCATTGAGCCATCAAGAGAGGTATAAGTCTTTTGCCGAGATGTCGTACTGCTTTTACCACGTCGTGGCGGGAAAGTGTACTAGCCTCGACAATGACCCACCTCCGCCATGACAGTTCATTGGTACGTTTGGAACACGCAGCTCTTGTTATGAAATTTTTATCACACCGTGATTTATATACAATCATGAAGCTACAAATGTATCAAGCAATATCGAAATTCACGCTACCTCGGTATATCTCCGTTGGAGAATTGTATGAAGGAATTTATATAAGTGATAAATGAATTGGAATCGTGGGGACACGAACCCGCGACGAAAAGCCTATTCAGCGACTCCAGTTGGCGTAAACCATTGAGCCATCAAAGAGGTATAAGTCTTTTGCGAGATGTCGTACTGCTTTTACCCGTCGTGGCGGGAAAGTGTACTAACCTCGACAATGACCCACCCCGCCATGACAGTTCATTGGTGCGTTTGGAACACGCAGCTCTTGTTATGAAATTTTTATCACACCGTGATTTATATACAATCATGAAGCTACAAATGTCGTTAATATCGAAATTCACGCTACCTCGGTATATCTCCGTTGGAGAATTGTCGCCGAAGGAATTTATATAAGTGATAAATGAATTGGAATCGTGGGGACACGAACCCGCGACGAAAAGCCTATTCAGTGTCCCCACGATTCCATTCATTTATCACTTATATAAATTCCCTTCGGCGACAAGACCTCCAACGGAGATATACCGAGGTAGCGGAATTTTGATATTAAGCGACATTTGTAGCTTCATGATTGTATATAAATCACGGTGTGATAAAAATTTCATAACAAGAGCTGCGTGTTCCAAACGTACCAATGAACTGTCATGGCGGAGGTGGGTCATTGTCGAGGCTAGTACACTTTCCCGCTCACGACGGTAAAAGCAGTACGACATCTCGGCAAAAGACTTATACCTCTCTTTGATGGCTCAATGGTTTACGCCAACTGGAGTCGCTGAATAGGCTTTGTCGCGGGTTCGTGTCCCCACGATTCCAATTCATTTATCACTTATATAAATACCCCTTCGGCGACAATTCTCCAACGGAGATATACCGAGGTAGCGTGAATTTCGATACGTTTTACATTTGTAGCTTCATGATTGTATATAAATCACGGTGATAAAAATTTCATAACAAGAGCTGCGTGTTCCAAACGTACCAATGAACTGTCATGGCGGAGGTGGGTCATTGTCGAGGCTAGTACACTTTCCCCGCTCACGACGGTAAAAGCAGTACGACATCTCGGCAAAAGACTTATACCTCTTGATGGCTCAATGGTTTACGCCAACTGAGTCGCTGAATAGGCTTTCGCCGCGGTTCGTGTCCCCACGATTCCATTCATTTATCACTTATATAAATTCCCCTTCGGCGACAATTCTCCAACGGAGATATACCGAGGTAGCGTGAATTTCGATATTAAGCGACATTTGTAGCTTCATGATTGTATATAAATCACGGTGATAAAAATTTCATAACAAGAGCTAAGTTCCAAACGCATCAATGAACTGTCATGGCGGAGGTGGGTCATTGTCGAGGTTAGTACAATTTTCCCCGCTCACGACGGGTAAAAGCAGTACGACATCTCGGCAAAAGACTTATACCTCTCTTGATGGCTCAATGGTTTACGCCAACTGAGTCGCTGAATAGGTTTTGTCAACTGGTTCGTGTCCCCACGATTCCAATTCATTTATCACTTATATAAATTCCCTTCGGCGACAATTCTCCAACGGAGATATACCGAGGTAGCGTGAATTTTGATATTGCGACATTTGTAGCTTCATGATTGTATATAAATCACGGTGTGATAAAAATTTCATAACAAGAGCTGCGTGTTCCAAACGTACCAATGAACTGTCATGGCGGAGGTGGGTCATTGTCGAGGCTAGTACACTTTCCCCGCTCACGACGGGTAAAAGCAGTACGACATCTCGGCAAAAGACTTATACCTCTCTTGATGGCTCAATGGTTTACGTCAACTGGAGTCGCTGAATAGGCTTTCGTCGCGGGTTCGTGTCCCCACAATTCCAATTCATTTATCACTTATATAAATTCCCCTTCGGCGACAATTCTCCAACGGAGATATACCGAGGTAGCGTGAATTTCGATATTAAGCGACATTTGTAGCTTCATGATTGTATATAAATCACGGTGTGATAAAAATTTCATATATACATATATGTATATCATGCAAGTGTATATGACAGCTAGCGTAAATTACTGGACTATAATAAATTTTTTTTTCATTGACTAACAGTGTCAACCTTTCCTTTATAGGTTGCCACGAAGATCAAGTTGTATTACTAATTGACCAATAAGACTTTAAAATCTGGGAGATCTTAAGGAAGTCAGTTAGTATGTAAAATCACTTCTATTCCACAAAACAGATATTTTTTAAGGACATTGTGCATTTCGAAGACGTCTCATTTTTATATAAATATTTCTTTAATCAGAGTTTTAAACGCTGAGAATTTTAACACCATATAATGTTGCAATGCCTATTCTTGTTTCTGGAGAACAGGGAACATTAAAGCTTCTCATACACAAAATGTTGTCAATAAACACTAATGATGTAACAGCAGACGGCTCCTTATACACCACATGGCTTGGCCCTGTTGCATTCTCTCTCCCAGCAAGCTTTGGATTTGTTTGTCTGATTCCACATTGCATAGTTCCTATAGACTTCATCGTTTAAGAAGTGGAGCCTCTACCTTCTCCCTGAATGGTATAGCTCGTTTATTGCCTTACGGTTTTTTTCTTAAAGACCAGGCTAGGTAAGAGAGCCCAGTTTCTTGTCTG
>NC_089748.1:25903590-25963590 GCF_040412425.1 Macrobrachium rosenbergii
CGCCGTGTTCGCGCGGTTGTTTTGAAATTGTTCGAACTGTTTGTGAGAGAACGGCCATTTTGGTGTTCCTTTGCCGCCCGAGGTTGTTTTTGAAATTTAGGCCTAACGGGACCTTGGCCGCCATCTCAAAGACCTTGTTATTGTGACCAGACTCTGCCCGAGCCACTCTTGGGTCATTTTCTTTTTTTTCCTTTCGTAGCGAACCCACCTCCTAATATCTTAGCTAGGAAAAAACCAAAAGATAATTCAGGCAGGGAAAGATAGACCTTAGTTAGGAGTAATAACAAGTTCTTATACAGATACCTGCTATAAAAATCATATAAAGAGAATTTAAAATTTTACGATAAACTTTTGTGACGTCGGCTCCCAGGAAAATTAAGATAATAAAGTAATCCCTACGGAAGCCAAGACGACGCATCTATATCATTTTATTAAGATCCATGCCATTGTGCATCTATAAAATCTTTGTTTACATGTTCTCAAGCAGCAAGAAATTCGCTGATTGAAAATCTCTCTCTCTCTCTCTCTCTCTCTCTCTCTCTCTCTCTCTCTCTCTCTCTCTCTCTCTCTCGTCATTCAAGTAAGCATTCCTAACCTAAGTGTACGTGACCTCTTCAAAGAAAGAACGGCCGACACTAGGCTAATTAATTCGAATACAATAAACCAATTAAAAGAAACACCTCTGTCCCACAATAGATGAGGACAAGTTAAGAGTAATTACAATACAGTGATAAACTGTCGGTCACGAGTGAGGCCTGCTATCCAGATGGAAGCAAACAGTAGTTTTCACCCTCTGAAAGAAGAAGGGGCCAGCACTGGGCCGGTACTGGGACCAGCCACTCACGAGGATCTTTAAAGAAAAAAACCCAAATTCACTTTATTCCACAGTGCCAATAATTTGCAGCACTGTCATCACTTGAATAGCTTACTTCTCTCTCTCTCTCTCTCTCTCTCTCTCTCTCTCTCTCTCTCTCTCTCTCTCTCTCTCTCTCTTTTACCTTCCCTTTCTCTCTCATTCGATTGTTGCACTCTGCAGGGGGTGTAGAGTGCCTTTCCTCCCATATAGCCTAGTTGGACTCCAGTAGAGGGTCCCTAGGAACACATTGGCACCATAAGTGCCACCAAGCAAGCATCCAGAAAAATAAATAAAACAAAACCAAAAGGGAACACAGAAGAGAAGGTTCTTCTGGGACCTAACCTGCACCAGTGCCTAGGGATACTGAGTGCCACCAGTGTGACCTGTACACGGCACACCCAAACTACAGTGCCACCTTTTGAAAGGGTGCCACGTCATTGAAGAGACACTTCCTCGCTGCCCAAGTACGCCCGTCGACCCGGTTAGACGCCCTTCCCCACCAGAACCATGGCAGCAGAGCATTATAAAACCTTCCTGGGGCTGGGGACGGCGGCAGGTCTCACCGGCTCGGAACTTACCACCTGGGTTAAGGAGCAAGTGGACGACTTGGCCAAGCGTGAGAAGGAAGAAAGACTCGAGCAGAGGAAGTATGAAGCCGAGCAAAGGCAATATGAAGAGGAAAGAGAAGAAAGAAGGAGACAGCATGAGTTAGCCTGCAAGGAAACTGAGTTAGCCCTAAAGGAGAAGGAGCTCGAGCTTGAGAGAGCGAAAATGGAGAATGCCGAAGCTATGGCTAGCCATCAAGCCTCCAGTCCTACACCTGCTGCATCAAACGCTCCAATTTCGAGCATCAATTCCCTAGTCCCCAAGTGGACTGAGGACGAGCCAGAAGCATGGCTGGAGGAGATCGAGGCTCTTTTCGATAACTACAGCACCACGGAGACGGAGAGAGCCTTAATACTAGCCAAGCATATGGAGGAAAAGCCAAGGCAGCGCTTCGCTCACTGGAGAAGAGCCAGAGAGGTAACATGGCGGAAGTTCGTAGAGTCATTACCAAGGCCTACGAGATAACCCCAGAAAAATGGAGACAACGGTTCCGAGGTCTTGCCAAGGAAGTCGGCTGGTCTTGGACGGAATGGGCATGTCACAAAACCCAGTCCGGCACGCGCTGGTTCGACTCCTTGGCCTGCACGACGTTTGAGGATCTCTTCAATCGGACCATGCTAGAAGACCTTTTCCAATGTGTGCCAGGGCCCCTTGCTGTATATCTTAACGATAAACAGCCCTCCACACTTATGGAAGCTTGTCGCATGGCTGATTCGTGGAAACTTTCAATCAGTCGCATAGCACCTCTCAGAAGCGAATCATCCCTCCAGCCTACCTCTCGAACTCCACTCGCCCGAAGAATGGACTGCCGAGCAAGACCATATGCACCTATTGCAAGAAGGGGGGCCACGCTGAAGCTGAATGCCGATACAAACTCGGCACTAATAAGCAGCCTAACCCTACCAGCCAGAACTCCGCTCCCGATTCATCCGCTCAGCCCTCTCCTCCAACAGTTACTGCAGGCCACCGAGCCCATCCAAAAGGCCCGTGCAAATCCTGTGGGGCTGCTAGCCACTACAATGCTGGATCTCCGGCCTGTCCACATCATGTCCCCACCACCAAATTTGTCAACCTAATCAGCACTTCATTTTCTGCTGCTGGTCCGCACCGGATCCTTTACCCCGAGAGACTGGAAACCCAGTTCATCTCAGTGGCCCCTCTTCAGAGCACTAGCCTGCCCGTGACCCTTCCGGTCACAGTAGACACTGTGGCAGATATTAGCCTGATCGCCAGGGCCCAAGTGCCAGCCGGTGCTGTGGTTGACGAAGAAACGCGGTGGGAAATGAAGTGGATAGAGGGCCACACCATCACCATTCCCACGGTCCAACTCCAGGTTACGACGCCTTGGGGTACGCTACCCCACCGCCTTGGCGTGGTAGGTGGAATTCGGCCCGGAGTGGTCTTCTTGTTGGGTCGGGATCTTCTCTGCGGAAGCCCGTTACCAACGCCACTTCGCAGCCGCGTTACCTCCTCCACAGAGGCCACATGTAAAACTCTCAACCATGACAAACCTCCACCTTCCGCCCACCAAAGTGGTCCGCGGAAGGGGCACAACCCAAACTATTCCAGGCCTAGCCCTCTCCAATTGCGAAGGGCTGGCCCACCAAGAGGTCTTCCCCCTCCGCGAAGAGAGATTCAGGAGGAGCAGTACCGCTGCAGGACGTGCAAGCGGGCAGACCACTCCACAAATTGGAAGGGCTGCCCAACCAAGCAACGCCCAGCGGACGCCCCCGAACAAAACTCACCGAGAGGCTACAATCTCCTGCTGGGGCAGGAATCTCTGCTGCAGCCAAACCCAAGTCGTCCGAGAGGTATTGCACCTCCGGACCCCTTGTCAGGCATGCCTGACCCTCAACTGCTGCCAGTGCCACTTGCGAGCACTGAGCAGTGCCAGACTCCGTCCGCCACGGACGTTGAGCTACCAATGGAAAAGGCCCCCATGCCGGGTCTAAATCATGAGGCGAATCCTCCTCCGGGAGATTTAGGATTCCCCATGCAGCTGATCATTGCGACTGGAGAGCCTCCAGCACCCGAAGCTTCTTCTTTGCAAAATTTGACTCCAGGGGATGAACCCCTGGAGGATCGAAAGGGTACCCCTTCCTTGGAAGACCAGGAACTGGCATCCTCGGACGCAGAAGTCGAGATCGCTCTTGCTCCGGTTGTCGCAGCAGCTGGAGTAGGGAGTCCTCCCGCAGCTTTTGCAGTTGCCCCTGACTTCACGCCCGCTAGCCCTTCTGGCCTGTCCCCGGAGTCGGTGCTCTCATCACCTGCTAGGCCAGCTACTGATAGGCCTTGGAGGAACCCGAAGAAGAAGAAGAAGGGGCGGAAGAGAGCCCAGTAGTTGCCGAGCTATACGCTCATCCTGGCACTAGTGCCCTCTCGGCACAGTGCCCTAACATCTAAGAGTGATCCTGGCCCCTTGCCCAGAGAAGGTAGCCAGTGTGATCTCTTCCTTTTATTGGTACCTAGCCTAGGCCGCCTTAAAGTATGGTACATCAATTTAGTAACCTTGTTCCTTCCACTTACCACCGAGCCGCAGTAATCATGTAAGTAGCATAACTAATTTCAGTAATCTTAACTATTGTGAAACGAGCCACGATGCTCGTGACACGCATGGCCTAAGACCTCAGTGAGGCACCCATTTATCATATGAGGCAACCCTCATGAATTAACTAGTAAATTTTAATTGTATTAAACATAAACCATGTTGTAATTTAGTTAGAATATTAACTCTTATGTTGGTGCTACGGTCGAGTTAGGATAGGTTAGGCTAGGGAATATCATAGAATGTACCACTAGGCTAGGTCTAAAACACATCTTGATTGTAGGAGGTAGCCTATAATAACCGTGAGCACCTTCCAGTACTATTAGAATTAGGTAAAGTAGTGAATACAGCTCGTATCCTATCTAGGGTTAGGTAGTTCTGTAGCTAGGTAGGCTAACCAGGACTAATCTGCTCAGGGAAGGAGAGTAACCTATGAGAGGCGAACAGCTTGTTTAGTATAGACCTTCACGCCCAAAAGGGAGTGAAGGCCCTCTTAAGGGGAGGAGCTTTTATAAATATTACTGCTGTTCGCCCTCGATGTATTTAGGTGTAGGAATATTAGTCCGATTGACCTCGACAGAGAACATCTCTGCCCCGCCGGTAGGCTAGGCAATTCAAAAATAACAATCACCGCTGTAGACAAATGGCGCCGCATAGGCTGGAAAGTTTATAAACAAAATATGCTAGGGCATTAGGGACCTAAGCCTCAGAGAGGGTTTACGCTCAATGACCCCTAGTTATGGTGGCCCTTAAGCTTTATTCTATGCATTCGACGATGCCTTTGTCAAGGTCGGATTGCCCGGGGCAGTATAAGCCCTCCTCTGGCGGGAACGAAGCGAGGTTGGGTCAGAGAGATCCCAGCGGTCACGGAACCAGGGTGACGCTGCGTGCGTGCCCGAACGATATTCTTTGTTCTTTATTACTTTTCTCCTACGTCTATCTTAATTAGTGAATTGGGAAGACTGCCAGAATACGACTCCTGAGGTCCCTCGTTTGCGCAGCGACTCGACATTCACTGTAAGTCCGATTCTTGTTGAAGCTTCGTCGATTGACTAGTACTTTTCTGTATTTCACATTTTTTCTTTGTTTTCTTCCTTCAGCCACCACTTAGAGTATATGTGTTTACGAAGTCTAGATTAAGCCTAATTATTATATTGTTAGCTTCAACCCCGTTATTCCAGTAAAATACCTAGGATTTAGGGTAAGCAAAATCAGGTTAAATCTCGATGCTTTTGCATGCCTCGCGTCCGAATGTTTGGAAGAACCGTTGCGTTTAAAATCAAATTCATCTCAAATATTCTTGTTAAGGTTAATTACCCTTAACTGGCGACCTTTGGCTAATTAACGACTGTCTTTGAGGTTAACTTTTGGCTTCAAGTGGCAGGTTACGTGTAATCTTGGTTTGCAGGGCCGTAAAAATTACGTAAATTGAATAATACATGATCAACCAAGACCCTCACACGTAACAAATATATATATATATATATATATATATATATATATATATATATATATATATATATATATATATATGTGTGTGTGTGTGTGTGTGTGTGTGTGTGTGTGTATACATATATTGAATATATGTATTCAGAAGTTTTTGATGAAATAGTGTTTAATTTTTTCCTTAACCTCTTTTTGGGTCCATGGTAGAAGAGCAAGGAGACCTGGCCTTAATTGAGTATTTGTCAGCAACAGCACAATGTGAAACCTGAGAATGATAACGACATAATTATGCACTTTTGATATCCCTTCATCTTGAGAGGGAGGGCGCGAGTTCTCTCTTTGTTCTCAAGATCCTGTGTTGAGAAAATATCTCTGTGGTGGTTCTTGGTGGAAGAAATGTGAGGTCGCTTGCTAGAGATTTCCCACAAGGAATTACGGAAATAATTTGGAGTTTTGGACGACTAAAAAGTTTTCATTTTCTTAATTTCCACTAACTCGAGATGTTTCGAAATCATTTTGGATGGCCCCATTCTTCCATTGCATATGTATTTGGGAGTTAAGGTAATTTTTTTCACACATGAATGCTGTGATAACTTCGAAGATATGAATAAGAATAGACTTGAAAAATTAAATATAGAAGCTACCCGTTCATAATATTTTGCAAGACTGCATGCCTTTTTACCTTCTGTCATCCGGCTGGGAGAAACAACAGAGTTAACTAACTACCGGATTTATAATTCAGTAAATTCCCAAGAAACGATCCCAAGTCGTCCCTACCCTTCCGATGGTGCCATAAGGATATACCAAAGAAACAAACTCAAGTAACAGTGGAATATGATTTAATGATATCATGAAAGGCAAGACATACGACAGAATCACTTGCGCATCAAAATCGTTTCGCCCAATTTTGCTTTAGTTCGTCACCCATGTTGTCGTTTGCATCTGAAAAACTGTCCTTCAAAGTTGGGCAGAAATTATTCCTATCCAATTTCGCAGTAAAGCGATTTCTCAGCTGAGAAAAGATAATTGATGTTGTTTTTTTTTTTTTCAGTCACATGAGAAAGCTTGAACATGTTGCGCCTCCGTTTAGGGACGCATCGAGAACCATAATTTACCATTACGATGTTCCATCTCTATATCATCACTTTATACCACTCACTTTCTTGATAAATTCGTACGGCGTATGAAGCATTCTTTCCTGGCACTTAGGGCCATGTGAGTAAAACTTTCATCGCCTCCACTACTGTCACTTTCAGCGTGGGCAGTTTTTTGGAGGTTGGCTAAAAGTTAGTCCGCCTCAGTACATTAATGTTTCTCTAGTTCCACTGCCACGTCAGACGGAGAGATATGTGTTAGTGGCTTGACTCTGGTTTAAGAGGTTTTCTCATTATTCTCTTTGTTGAAGGTATTTCCATCTTAATAATTTAGTCTTGCTCCTTTTTCTTCTGTACAAATGATTTTATGCCTTGCTTCTTAATGATTTTTATATTTTTCTTTACACCTTTTTGTGTATGATCTCTCTCTCTCTCTCTCTCTCTCTCTCTCTCTCTCTCTCTCTCTCTCTCTCTCTCTCTCTCTGAAAAGGGATATAACAACATCACAATAGTTTTTTTTTTTTTGCCTTCAGAAAAGAAAGTTACAAGATTTACAATTGCAAATAATAATGAGCAACCAAAAAAAAAACTATGACTGTAAAAGAAATATTTATTTCATATGGATTCTTTATTAAATTTTCATAAATTATGTTTGCTGCAAGGATTGTTTTTAAGGAAAAGGGGACATCGGATTATAATAACGTATAGGCAATATCCTAGCTTTGCAACATGAAGCAACTCGCATATCCACAAGTATTGCAATGCATAAAAACTATAAAACAGTGTACACGATTCATTAAAGAAATTAATATTTTCGTGTCAAGATGAGATACAAAACGTCCAGAATTCAAAACTTTTCAGAATAATAGATCTGTCGATACATGTACTGCATCGAGACTTCTATTTCTGCTTACGAAATTCATAATTTCTAAGATCGAGTGCTCATAGATAATGTTCATTTAATTTCTGGAGGTTGTTCGCCTAACACTAGAAGTCACAATATATTGGTGTCTGTGAATGTTTCTAAATAAGTTGATAAATGACACACAGCTTCACAGATGATAGGAATGTGGGAGTACGTAAATAAAACTTGACTTTCAAAAAGTCAACAGAAGGGTAACATTTCATATATATATATATATATAAAATCTTGGATTACCGACACATTCTGCCGCCAGTATTCGTAGAAGTTTCGATATATACGTGAGATACTGGAAGGACGCATGGCTGAAATTGGAAAAGAAATAAGATTCAAACTACAAAAATTTAGTACACACTAATTTACATGAACGAAAAACTGCACAGTAATTGTGCTCTTTAATACAGTGTTTTATTAATACTATTATGTTTGACCTCCAAGAAACGTTATGAAAGGTTTATGGAAATGTTCAGCGGGACATTTAAATCCAAAAATAATTCAAAAGAGAGAGAGAGAGAGAGAGAGAGAGAGAGAGAGAGAGAGAGAGAGAGAGAGAGAGAGAGAGAGAGAGAGAGAGAGAGAGAGAGTGGGAGGGTACATGAAATGTATCACTGAAAGAAATAATTGTGAAGAACCATTTAGCCTTTTTGATTGATAGCTGAAAATTATCTCACATTTCGAATACATCATAATTACCACTGAAACTTTTCTTGAATTTAGTTTGCAGTGCGCAGCTCAGTTAATATATGTATGCAGTTTTCCCTCTCTTACAAATATATATTTGAATAATTAATTTCTGTTTTAGTAAGAATACGTATTTAAATAAGAATATTTTTCCTCATTTCGCTTGTCAATAATTTTGCAGGAGCTTAGGTATACATCTTTGGGGCAGGTGATTATGTTTACCAATTACGATAGAGTTAGCCTAGTTCGTAAGAATGTGGGGTAAATGATTAGTTGACAAAAACTAATCATTTTGCCATAATATATCTTACAGACCTGTCTCTTATTTTTATTTTTCCTCTGCTTCCAGAAAATGTGCTAGACTCCTCTGATACTCAGAATGCTTGCCAGGGCATTTAATGAATATTTTGTCAAGGAGAAATGGCAACTTTTGCAAGGTTAGATATTTCTTCCTTTTATGTAGTTAAAAAGACCTTTGGCTGTTGAATCGCCCTTAGTCCTATCAGTATTACAACCGTTGTTAATCATGTTTTAATTTCGATATATTAAAAATTTATTGTACTCTATGGCCTCAAAAAGATATTAATGCTTATGCTGTAATGAATACATTTGAATACAACTACATTATGCAATGTAGATGTCAACATTACACTGTTGAAATACAGTTATCAAATCTTATGTTGCTGTTACCATTGTTAAGAACAAGGTGAAAAGAAAGATTATTCTGAAAGATAAGCTGATAAAACGAAATCTTTGAACAGCTTAGGCGGCTAAAAACCAATTAACGCGAAATATTATGGTAGTTAATTTTATCCCATCTTATCTTTGTTATTTTTGTCATTTTTTAGAAAGTATACATTTGCAATAGGTATAGTTTGTGTTTCTTAAAGAGATTCAGACAACATAAAAGGAAAAGTGGAACAATTATCGCTGAATGAACGGGTATTCCAAAGCGAGAAATATCTACTTTCATTATTCATTTTCTCTCCTGTTTCCTCCCTTTCCTATGGAAGCCCAAGTGCCTGAGAAAGGAGAATTTTTCTCTTGAGACTTTTGAAACGGTTGAGAACTCTTTTGTTCAGGTGACTCGAAAATTATGAAGCATTTCATTGTTTTGCTCTTGGTTTTACCTCGACTTGTTTTCTTTCCCGTCTTTTTCCTTTTCTGTTTTTTATTTTTATTTTTATTTATTTTTTTTTTTGCTCTTTGCAAGAGGGAGCATTTTTTTTTAGTTTTTACAGTGTTTTGAGCATCCATGTCATTTCTTTTGAAACACTGCTGGGATTTTAGAGAGAGAGAGACAGAGAGAGAGGGGGGCGGGGCCGGGTGTCAGGTGGTATTTGGATAAGCGCAAGAATTGACAATACTGAAAAGAAATTAGAGCCATAAACTGGATTCGTTTAAAATGAGACACTCAGATTCAAGCCTGTGTTCTTCAGTCAGTGCTACTTCTTCAAGAATCAGTCGGTTATTAAACTAATAGCTTGTAAAATGGAGAATGAAATAATACGAAATGGAACGGCAAAGACGAGTCCTAGTTCGTGTTGATTAATGAGCACCCTTGCACACTGGCATCGATGTAGCCGCGCCTACACTTACCTGCAAATACTAATCTGAATAAGGAGCCTGTGATTGATTACACGAACCAAAATGTTCTGATGCTGGAGTTGCCTTTAGTTAAAACTCAGGCGAGAGCTTGAGGAAGAGGGCGAGAAAGGGAATGTATTAGCTGGTCCGCTGGTAAAGTGGTTAGTGTCGTGGCATGCCACTCAGATGCCGCGGGCTCACGTCTCCCCAGGGCGATGAAAAATCACTGGCTCTGTATCATGATCAGTTACTGCTGCAGTGTAGGGTCTTTGGTAGGAGGCTGAAACCGACATTCTTTGGAAGCTTGAATTTCAAGTCAATGGCCCCTGTGTGCTTGTTCCATGTGAATAGGTTTCATCTGCTGAAATAATGATAATAATAATGATAATAATAATAATAATATCGATATATTATTTAATAAAAGTTATAGCAGTTTCTGCCAGTTAGGATTCGATAGAAAATAATGTTTTCTTATATTTACGGGGCTACTTTCAGTCATTCATAGTGAACGGAGGAAGATTTAGTGGTTGGACAGCAAGATGGGAACAGGAAGTGGGACCGGAGGTAAGGTAAAACTACGAAAACAAAGCGCAGCAGGAGCCCGAGTTACCCTACAAACAACCTTTAGTAATGCCTACAGTGCATCACGTGAGGTAGTTCCTCATTGGACTGATGGGTATCGTTCTCAGCTAGCACTCTCCTGGCCCCGCGTTCGATTCTCCGATCGGCCAATGAAGAATTAGAGGAATTTATTTGTGGTGATAGAAATTCATTACTCGTTATAATGTGGTTCGGATTCCACAAGTTTGATAGCTACCCAAATAGGTCCGTTGCTAGCTAGTAACCAATTGGTTCCTAGCCACGTAAAATAAATCTAATCCTTCGGGCCAGCCCTAGGAGAACTGTTAATCAGCTCAGTGGTCTGGTTTAAACTAAGGTATACTTACTTATCACGTGAGGTGCACAGACGCCTCTACTTCCATGCGGGGATGTTTTACATGGAAGGTAATGTGAAGAAGGAAGATTGGGTGTTTCTATCCCCAAATAAAAAATTCCCCTTGTTATCACAGGCTCTCAGCATAATGAAAAGTAGCTGTATCCCTCGCTCACATCCTTTTATTTGCTTCTCTGCAAAATTATCTTTTAAGGGAATTAAGGAAAATAAACCTGCCGAGGAGATTAAATCTAAGGGAATTTGTCATATTAGCTCCCGCCCTTAACTCATTTCTCGAGCTTCCTCCTTTGTGTAGCATCTTATAAAAGATATATAGTTTACATTGTTCCATAAAAAAAAAATAGTAGGAGGGATGCAAAAACTTGTGAAAGGTATGTGCCTTTAATAATTAGATTTTTAAGGATTTTGTTTAGAATACTTATAAATATATATATATATATATATATATATATATATATATATATATATATATATATATATATATATATATATATATATATATATATATATATATATATATATATATATATATATATATATATATATATATATATATATATATATATATAATATTTTATATATTTAAACTACAAATGTCGTTTAATATCAAATTCACAGTACCTCAGTATCTCCGATGGAGATTTTTTATCATCGAAGAAGAATTTATATAAGTGATAAATGAATAAGTACCACGGGGACGCGAACCCGTGGTACTTATTCATTTATCACATATAAATTCCCTTCGATGATAATTCTCCATCGGATATACTCGAGCAAAATTATCTTTTGAATTTGATATTAAAACGACATTTGTAGCTTCATGATTGTATATAAATCATCTTCCTCCACTTTGTGATAAAAAATTTGCATTTATATATATATATATATATATATATATATATATATATATATATATATATATATATATATATATATATATATATATATATATATATATATATATATATATATATATATATATATATATATATATATATACTCATATATATTTATGTGGTCAGAGTATTGCTATATGCCAATAAAATTATATACTTGTAAGAATATGTGTATGCGTATGAATATGAATGAGAAAGTGAGAGATAGCAAGCAAGTTAAGCATGCATTGAATATTTATGAGCGTGCTTGCCCACCCTCATCGCCCCCAAAAGTTTGCAAGAGAGCAGAGCACCTCCCGAAGGTCTTGGAGCCGTGTCATGCATAATTCCTGCGTGCCAGAAGCATAATTTCCTGATGTGCTGAGAAGGGGAGAAGAAAAAAGGCAAAATAAGAGGAAAACGGAAGAACAAAGGCTATAAAACTGCCGAGAGAAAGACCTGCGTTACGGACTGAAGGTATTTATTGCATTCCATTCCTTGAAGTCCTCCCCCGTCCGTCTGTCTTTTCCTAAAGTTAAAGAGAAAGATAAATGTCATTTTGTGAGACGTATGTGTCTGTCTCTCTCTCTTTATGTCCTTTGGTCTCTCTTAAGGAAATATAGGAAATTAGTTATTGAATTGAAGATGGTGAAAATATATGTCCCCTCCTCAGTGATCATTGTTTTTTTTTTTTTTTTTTTTTGTTCGGAAGTCATGTTACGGTTGAAGAAGAGTTGCAACCAGAGAACTGATGTACGCAGAGAGAGGTCGGCTTTACTTTCTCTTTTCCTCGTTTCCTTTTACTCTGGGTTTAAGATTGGTCATCAAATTTTGTATTTTCAAAGATCAGTTACTGAATTTTTTAATTTACTTCTTAGGGCCAGATTTGTGGTGTTCGACAAATACGTTGATTTAAATTGCCACCATTTCTGCTAACACTTTATTTTTTCATGCAAAATATTCAAAGATCTCTACGAGGATCACCTTGGAATCTTTATTGTTGATTTAATTCTATGAAATTTAAGATGTCCAGCCAAGCACTGATGCATTTTCGACCATTCATTGCTTAAGAGAGTGAAAAACAGGGAGTTAGAGTGGTTAAACAGCAAGGTAAAGATACCCAGCAAACACAGGAGATAAAGTACAAGGATGCAAAGTTGAAACTGCGAGAAAACCCCAGTTGCGCGAAGAAGCAATATTTAGAGTGAATGAAAAATGTGCTTAATTTGTCCTTGTAGATTTATAGAAATGGCAGAAAATACAGAATAACGGATACAATGGTTCGTCGTCTTACCGACAAGGGGATGAACCACTACTGCGGTGGCGTTAGTACTCAGTCAGTCACTGAAGCAGCAATTATATCCAGTCATCATAATTTCGTCGTTAACGACATGGTATTGGTGCTGAAGCTTTTATCTTTTAATTCATTTTTCAATAATATATGCTCTCTCTCTCTCTCTCTCTCTCTCTCTCTCTCTCTCTCTCTCTCTCTCTCTCTCTCTCTCTCTTCCTTTTAATATAGAGTGAGTTGCAGCATATTTTTTTCGAAGAAGATTGATGTTATAATTTTTTCATGAATATAATATATATATATATATGAATATATATATATATATATATATATATATATATATATATATATATATATAGAGAGAGAGAGAGAGAGAGAGAGAGAGAGAGAGAGAGAGAGAGAGATTCCTAAAGAACGAGGTCGAATGACAAGCGATATGTGAAAACTTTGAAAACTCGTGGATGGCAGAGTTAATTTGAGCAAAAATTCCCCAGGCAGCCAGACCACTTCAGATGAAAAAAAAAAAAAATTTGGCTGGTCCGGAGAAGTTTTACAGAGAGGTTGGGGAAAACGTGTTGCGTCTGGAATTCGTCTCGTCTTTTCTGTTCTCTTCACGACTTCTTTCAATGTAATATGGAGGTGACTGTGTTTTGATGAGAAAGGAGTGCTTTTTATAGTACTCATTCAGGCTGTCCGTAAGAATTTAACATTTTAGAAGATATGTTATTCGTTGACTACGTAAAATAATGCAATATATACTATTTCTCTTTTTATTTGTATTCAAGCCAATTTACTTAAGATTATTTTATTTACTTGTATTAGGATTTGATGTGAAAACAGCTTTCCCATATTTTCTTCCAACAGCTGTTAATCAGCTCAGTGGTCTGGTTAAACTAAGGTATACCTAACTTCCAACAGTTGTACTAATTGGGCGCAGAGCTCCGGAAAGTGTTGTGTTACGACTGATATCAAAATTTGTACCTCGCTCTGCACTTGTGGCGTAGTTTCTTTATTTCTAATGGACATTAGTTTTATGAAAAATTATTCTTTATGTATACGGATTGCCTGCATACACGCCTAGAAAGAGGAAATTTTCATACATTTTAGCTGGCTATTTCTTATCCCATTCCTGTAACACCTTTTAGCGAATGAACAAAGAATAAGGGCAAATCTTGAAAGCAAAAGGTGCGCGCTTTTATGTGTATATGTGTACAGGCGCCAAAATAAAGTGGAATATATAATTATTTGCGCCACTTGCTCAAATGACAACGTAAATGAAAATGCTGTGCACTGCACTAATTTCACGACTTTCAAGTAAAAAATAATTCATATTATGAAATAATAAAAATATCATTACAGTAGGAAATGCTTTTTAAAAAAAGTTTTCTGCCGATTTGCACCTGTGATGAAAAGAGGTTTTCTGAGTTTTCTACGAACATCGGTTCAAGCTGGGATTAGTTTGCCATAACCGCCTAACCGTCATTTGACTTTTAGTTTTCTGCAAAAGAAAAGAAAAGTATTGAGATGGCTTTGTCTGTTCGTCCGCACTTTTTCTGTCAACCCTCAGATCTTGAAAACTACTTAGGCTAGAGGGCTGCAAATTGGTATGTTGATCATCCACCCTCCAATCATCAAACATACCAAATTGCAGCCCGTAGCCTCAGTAGTTTTTATTTTATTTAAGGTTAAAGTTAGCCATGATCGTGCGTCTGGCAACGCTATAAGGCATGCCACCACCAGGCTGTGGTTAAAGTTTCATAGGGCGCGGCTCATACAGCATTATTCACTGTACAGAAAACTCGATTGTGCCGAAGAAACTCCGGCGCATATTTTATATACTTGTTTCTTTCTTTGTTCACTAAAAGGTGTTACGGGGAGGGGACAAGAAGTAGCCAGTTTTAATGAATTAAAATTATTATTGATCCGCCCCCCTTCTTTCCAGGTATTATAGGCTCGTTTAAACTAGGCTTCACAGCACGCTTCATAAGTCACCTCCGCCAGCATATGCCCGCTCATCTTGGTGATTCATCATGCTGCATAGCGCGCTTTGCCTCTGCACTACGTGAGTAGTGAGACCGGCTGCAGTAGCTTACTGACAGCCACAATGGTTGGAAAATTAAGTGATAACTTTTCATTAAAAGGAAGTAAAGATCATATAACTGAAAAAAAATGTGTTTAATTTATAACATCAAAATATTTCTTATAAAACAATTTCTATCTCAACATATCATGATCTCGTTAAAATGTTAGATAAATGAAAAAATACACAAGATAGACGTACTCCATAATTATATTGATGAATAATTACACTAAACGACAACTTCTAAAGCACGCTTACCTCTATCATTTCCAATGGTGAGGTTGACTCTCGAATATTGTCGTTCTGCAAGAAATGAAGCAAATCACAGCACCAGAGCTTAGGAACATATAAATCATCTGTTCCAGCTCCTGATTTTTTTTATTCCCGTTTTTTGTTCGAGCTTGTGCTGGCCACGTAGCGTGTGGACTTTCTTTTTTTTATTTCTTCTTCTGTTATTTTGTCGTTAATCACAATCATTATCTTCCCTTAGTTTCTCCATTGCAGTGTCACGTACATCTCGATTATTATATGGTTTTAATTTGACATTCCATATACATGAATAATGCTGATAAGACTCTGTCAAAACACGAATTCCTTCTTGTTTCCATTCCATGGCGATACAGTAATTAAAATACTGTAATCAATGACAGCTGAGAAGTGAGTAGTCGACTGTCGTCGGCGGAGTGAGTCTTGCTGCAGCCGTCAAGCTTTGCTTGGTGGGTTGGGTGGTGCTCCATGCGTCCTGAGGAGCAATCACGTGGGCGGGGCTAAAAAGAATTTGGGAGGAGTTGGTATACATATATTTTTAAATCAGTCAAGTAGGAGTAAAGAACGTATATATATATATATATATATATATATATATATATATATATATATATATATATATATATATATATATATATATATATATATATATATATATATATATATATATATATATATATATATATATATATATATATATATACATATATATATATATATATGTGTGTGTATATATGTGTGTGTTATACAATTTATATTGTATATATGTGTGTTGTTATTTGGGCATATTTTCTCTTATGCAATTTCTATTGAAGTCAACGGCATTGTTCATGGATACTATCTTCTTATCAAGACTTTGAATCAGTCTGTACTTCTTCCCTTTCACTTCTGGCAAGCTTCTCAGGAATAAGGAAAAATTATTCGAGGTTCTTTCCTTTACTTTTCCTTTTTCTAGTCAACGAACCGTTTCTTCACCTCTCTCATCATCAAGTCTGGATTATAAATTGACATACTATACAAGCTTTTTATTAGTACATGCAGACGTTTGACTTTCATACATGACGTCATTGGGGTTCTGAATTTCTATTTGTCAGCGAGTCTGAGTCTCCCGCTGGCTGTCTGGACGGCAGCATAGGCATTTCTGGTGCTCCATAGGACGCTTCCCGTGCCGCGGCTTGCAGCCAAAGTCACGGACAAGGGTGTGATTACTGTCTCTGGCCGATAGTCTGAATTTGCTTTGTTGTCGGTAGTCTTGTCCAGGGGTGTTCTGTCGCTCGTGTCTTTCTTTAGATTCTCATGATGTCCTTTGGTTTCCTTGCGTTACAAGGGTGCTTGAATAGGTTTGGTCAGCATTAGACGCACAAGGAAATCCTCTCATCTGGATTTGTAGGTTCGTAACGCTGTGAGCTATTCTCTTCTTGGCCTTGGCCTCATCTTTGAAGTGGCTATGATATGCTTCCATACCAATGTCAATTATTCTCTTCATGGCCTTGACTTTTATATATATATATATATATATATATATATATATATATATATATATATATATATATATATATATATATATATATTGACATATGTATAATATGTATAATGTGTGTGTGCAGAAATGTGCACAATTGCTGTTGATGGAGTCATGTCAAGTGACTGCTGTAAATTGTGAGGTTTGATCTCACTTTTGGTGCTGACTCTTCTCGTGGTTGTTACATAACGAAAAAGATGGTTGGAAATAGACGAAAAGGTTTAGATTTGCTTAATAGCTGGAACTTGGCTGATTTTTGTTTTTATTCATTCACTTTAAATTCGACTAATAAAAATAATATTTCTTTCCTAAATGTGATTCTCGTACCAGTAATTCAGTGCCCCGTATGCTGTTTCATCAATTCTTGTTCAGAGTTTTTCTATATTATATATAATAGAAAACGAAAATTAAAACGCCAAAAAACAAGTAATAAGAATAACCATGTTTACTAAAACATCATTGAAATAACTGTAATAACAACGTTGGTAAGAAAACTATAACAATACTACGTAAAACAGGTGTTTTACCGATTCCTTTTGCTGTTTGCTTCGGAAGTCGCCGCTTTCAGCGTCTTTCTTTATACTGTTATTTAAGTTCATAGCTCTCTCAGCATTCTTATTGGCCTAATGCAGTTAAATTTTCTCCAGTTGTAACTTTATAATGCATACCTATGTCTGGTTATGTGGTTAGTCTCTCATAAGAGAGAGAGAGAGAGAGAGAGAGAGAGAGAGAGAGAGAGAGAGAGAGCATTTTTCTGTATTCAAAGTATTTAGATAAAATGATTCCTAAAAACTTGTTTCATGGGCAACAGTATTAAAATTTTCCTTTCTGGATATTAGTCTTTTCTGAATTGAGTTTGTACCTTCGTCTTTTAACAGTTCTGATATTAAGTTAACCAAAAATGAAAGATTGAAAATAGTGTCTTTCACGTAACATAAAGATTTTGTTTCCCGAGACCAAACGATGATGTAAAGATTTGATCACATTTTACTTCAGGGAGATTTTCTTATTTTTTCTGTGATTAGCCTTTGTTGTTGCTGTTGAGTACTGATGCTGTAATTATTAATGTTTACTTTTATCTTGTTTCAGAATAAGAACACTTTAATTCATCGATGTTTGCGCCGTTGTCGCTGTTGATAGGGAAAGGATTGGGTGCGCTCATGTCTGCAGGTTAGTTGAATGCCTTTTTTTACTGGAATCTAACAACACAGTGTCTGTTCTGTTTGTTTTGTTTCTGATTTTGCTACTGTATAATTACACTAACTAAAGCGCTTTTTTTTGGCGAGAACAAATATTTTCATTTTTCTGCCTCTTGCTCTCATTATTATCATTCCTGCTTTATTCATGGCAAACCAACCACACAGCAAATAGCTTGAAACTTGAAATCCATAAACAGGACAATAATTTACCATTCAGCCTAACATTAGTTTGTTCATTTCATGAAATATTTAGCGGGAAGGTCAACAGGGAATTGACAGCCAATGCCTCATTCATATTTCTCGATGAACTCCAATGATGCGTATATACCCGGTAGGGGGTTAGTGCCGTCAGTGCACCTCAGGCGGTGCACTGTAGGCATTACTTAAGTTCTTTGCAGCGTCCCTTCGGCCGCTAGCTGCAACCTTTCATTCCTTTTATTGTACCTCCGTACATATTCTCTTCTTCCATCTTACTTTCCACCCTCGGGTGGAGTTGCTTTTTCAGAGGAATTTAATGATGGTGAAGGTTCTCTCTCTCTCTCTCTCTCTCTCTCTCTCTCTCTCTTCTGTGTCTCTCTCTCTCTCTCTCTTTGGCCGATGTCTGCATTAACTTGTGATGACCAGTTTCGTAATCCTTGACACTGCTGACAGAAGATTCATAATTCATAATTAATCATAATTGATTTCTACCATGTTGCATGCTGACAAGTTAGGTAATGATTGCTGACTAATAATAGTTATTAATAATATTAAGAAATTCAGTCAATGGTAAACGTCTAGAACAGAGTGAAGGCCTCTCATCTCTCTCTCTCATTATTACGGAAAAGATTCACATCTCTCATTAACTATATTGAGACGGAAAGGCCTCTCAGGAAGTTCTCTGTATCTGGTAATATGTTCAGATGAAGATTTATTGTTCATTTTAGTTTGTGTTGCATTGTCCATCATGTAATATAATAATAATAATAGTTAGGGGTGGTAGTGAATACCTTCAATATTCAAAAACTGGTTCCCAATTTGATACAACTAAAGACTTGTACAAAACTCTACGGGAACAGTGTGACAATTGCTACCGATGTAAATTTCCATACAGACTATCAAAGAAGACAATTATATAAGAAATAATGGAATGAGTAATAATGACGTGCGTAGGATATTGTTCATATACAGTATCACAGAAGATGATAATGTCTAGAAATCTGGTCATTCTGTATCACGGTCACTGGAACCATCTTCGTCATATTCATTGCTCAAAGTATATATTCAAATATAATAGCCATGAATCAGGAGAGAGAGAGAGAGAGAGAGAGAGAGAGAGAGAGAGAGAGAGTCTTCAACACCATTAAACTCCCTGTCTCAAAGACTCACTCTTAATGAATGTGCGATCTTGATAATATAATGCAGGAAAGGTCTACAATGGATATGAATAACACCCCGCAATTTTTTCAACTGGAAACTTCGTAATGAACAAAACAAAATGGAATTGCTGAATGACCTCAGATCAGAAAATTTACCCAACTTCCCAGAGTTCAGGCTACCAACTACTCGATTCAGTGAGATTGTCCAGAAGGTACATCTTCCCTGAGTCAGTGAAAAGTCAGAAGGTACAACCCCGAGTCAGAGGAAGTCCGGAAGGCAGTTTCCTGAGTCAGTGGGATGTCAGAAGGCCCAGCTTCCCGAGTCAAAGTTCATGAAAACTGACCCAAAAGAGTGGACAAAGGATATATTGAAATTTACATGAATTAATTTTAGAGAGGGACTTAGGCATACCAATAATACCTCAGTAGAAAAATCGATATATACTCTGTCATTTTTAGTATCAGACAGACCAGCAGCAAAATGGCCAGGGTTTCTGACAAATGGGAATATTCCTATTTAAAGGAAACTGAATCCTTTAGCATGTCTGTACAGAGGGTATATAGCCTCTGTGAAAATAGATCTCTTACAAGTTGATGACTGCTCACCTGCTTCAGTCTCTCAGTTCTCAAACTCTACAGCTCGTTTCAGTAATGAAATTCCATTTCCCCTGGAACTGACGTGAAGGATCCCGCTCTCCCTGTAATTAATTGCAAAGGGTGAGAGAAGCATTCTAGGCAACTTATCCGCTCTCCTTTGCGTCTTCAAATTCAGTTTCATCTCCTTCCTTTAATTTCACTCTTCTTCTGCAAGTTTTCTTTTTGCTTTCATTCCACCTTGTTCAAGGCTTCCCCTTACGTGTGTCTTCCATTAAAGCGAAAGGATATTCCCAATTAGATGCCACTTGTTAAGGAAAATATTTGGCTTTGTTTGTTTTGGGCGACTGCTTGTGGGGGAACACTGAAGGAAGGAACTTTCTCTTCTGCTGTCACGGATTCTCATTCACTTCAGTTCATTTAGTGCAGCAGATAATTGCATATTTCATAAGAATCGTTCAGATAGTGAAACAAGCATGAAATTTTGCACAAGTGCTCTTTAAAGTTCCTCTTCTATGAGAAAGGGCGCTGGCCACGCAAAATTAATGGCGGCCAAATTCCAAGATGGCAGCCAGTATCTCGACAATTTTATTTTCACTAGAATGGCGTATATTTGCTTCTAGCAATATGGTAAAGCTCTTCCATACTATTTCTTGTGAATATTATGTTTCTGTAGCTTCCCAGTACAGTTTACCTTTAAATATGGGGGCTATATGGCTGCCAAGAAAAGGTAGAAACAATAATTATAATGAGAAATAATGCCCGTTCAACAATTATCATTTTAAGCATGGATCTTGGTTTCTGTGGTTTTAGATCCTAATGAGGCCATCTCTTTCGAATAACTCATCATTTTGAAGGAAAATTATGATAGCAAATTGTATGTCTGCACACAGCAGGGCACACTGGTGACATCACTGCTGTGTAACTCAGCATGGGGTTCAGTGCCAGCTAATCCAGCTTTACTAATCTGTAGTCTTAGACTAGTAGTTGTAGTATAGTTTAGTTTAGTGTCCCAAATGCTTTCTAACAGCCCCAGACCAGCTATAGTTAGATAGCCGCACCTGAATAGACAGGATGTGCCAGCGCGGAGAGCCGAGCCAAAGGGTATGAGGGCTGTACATGATGGTTCATGTACTTACGGATGTGTACAGATCTGCGGACTTAAATGGCACTGGATGAATGATCGGGCTAGGTGTAGGAGACGAACCTGGTTGAATCCCATACAGGAATGTGTGCTTTGTTTGAGTGGTAAAGGATAACCCTCGGCCTTAATCAAAAGTGAAATCATAGCGAATGTGATGCCAATCCAATATTGAGCAGTAGAAAAACAAACTAGATTTGTGTTGTCTTTGTCAGAAGGACAAAAAGAGGTGAGCACTTGACATCACATCTGTAAGTCATCATGTCCTAGACCATGATGGGTACACAATGCTGGCAAGGAACATTCCCATGTTCAGTGAAATTAATGAAATGCCACTGATAATGGATCCAGCAAGGCTGGATGAAGGTGATGGCATAAGTGCTCTCACGGAAAAATGCGGCAAAATACCATGTGAACTGTAAGCTTGTTGTTTAGCAACACTAAACTGGACGTGCAAAGCGACAATCAATGACCAGACCAGCAACACTGAGACCTTAGTCGGTACCAAAACTCTTGAACCCAGTCATGACAATGAAGTTTGCATTTTCTGTGAGAAAGTGGCACCTGCATCTGATCTCAATTGAGCTGAGTACTAAGGGCCTTGACTTGGTTGCGTGAATGTGCAGAGATACTTAGTGATGGCAAGCTCCTTGCTAAGTTGACTGGTGGGGATGTCATTGCACAGGAGTTTAAGTATCCACCATGCCTGTCTTTGTGCCCTCTACAACAGAAAAGGTCCTACCTGAGGAGCCTTGAGAGAAAGACCAAGGTAGCACTGGTCAGATCAGATGTGTATCCACTAGTTCTGTCAGAACTGATGACATACATTGATGAAAACAACCTTTGTTCAGATGATCCAGTCACATTTATTTGCAGATATTTGCCACCTCTACCAGCAACGTCTGGAACAATTAGGTGTAGAGTCACCAGAGTGGCAAATTCCGCGAGACTCAAAAGACAAACTTCTGCGGAAAATTCCAGAACTTGAGGCTCATAAATCTGGCAGAGATGTATTACTTGCATTTCAAAAGGATGTGGGAGAAAGCACTTCACTCCAATCATCTGATCTTTCAGAGGCAGTTATCATGCCAGCAGCAAATATTCTCAGAAGTCTATACTTGATCATCAGTCACGGTTGATGGCACATTTTCTGAGGCTTGTGTACGAAATTCTGTGCCTCCTCTCCTGCTCCAGTTTGTAGGGATGGTTGAGCATGGGGCTGACATCAAGTCACAGTTACGATTTGGAGCATCAAAGTCAGACCAGGCCATTGCACAGCTCATGCAGTTCAACTGCTACTCCCGATACAAAGGAGGAGCAACAACTCATAGACACTCCAAAGACAGAGAAACACCATTCCCAGTCTGCATGGGACTCTCAGTCTATACCAAAACCGGAAGAGAAACCTGGTTGAAATGCTACATCAGTATGGCTCAGTATCTCTTATGACAGAGTACTGGAGGTCTCTGCACAATTAGGAGATGCCACAGTTAGCAAATGGAGGAGGGTGTGGTCTGTCACAGTACTGCGAAAGGGTTGTTCACCACTGCAGTGATGGACAACATCGACCACAACCATCTGCAACTACCTGCCTCCTTCCATGGAACTAGCATCTCCCTTGTTCAGCACCCCACCAAGGAGAACACTGTAGACAGGGAAAGACAGCAAATAGATATTCCATTGACAACAAAGACATTGCCCACCCCAGCTCAGCCCAGAACTTCTACAGAGACACACACACCTTGACAGAGGCGCACTAAATTTCAGAAGTTTTAAGACTCTTTTGCTTAAACAATGCAGTCTCTCTCCTTCTATGAGCCGATAAAGAAGAACAGAACTGACTACTTCAGACAAGAAAGCTGCTCCTGTAAGTCAAAGCGAAACTTCTGAAGGAGGATTGCCCAGCTTTTCTCAAAGCTATTTATATCCTGTCGGAGGCAGGTGATGTGATCTGCAGGAATTCTTCAGCACAGAATCAAACATTCCCAGCTTCCCTTAGTGAGGGTGGTAGGCTGTACACATGTCCAGAAGTCTCAGCTGACCTCGGTCCTGGAGAGTCACTCAGTTACATAGAGACAAAGAACCAAAGACTGATGTCCTCATTGTAGATGGATCAGCTTTGGTCCATGCCTGCCACCAAAGAAAGGAAAAAGACCTTTGAGGCTATGCACTTTGACTTCTTGCCTGTGATACAATCCTATAGCAGCAAGTACACATCATCGTATCTTGTATTTGATGTATACAATACATCAGCCTCCAAAGCTGAGACCAGGCTCCAACGTGGTCAGAGAGGAAGGCGCGGAGTGACAGACAGACGTAATTCCATCAGCACAAATGAAATTTCCTGAACCACGATGCCAAGCAAGACAGAAGTTGTTTCGGATTTACCAATGAACAAAGTTGCCCAGATGTCTGCCACAAATGTTGTCATTGCCACGAAAGGGTCTGCTGTCCTCAGCACTCCTTGGACTAGTCTTCCAGGACTGGAAAAGTGCTCATGAGGAAGCTACGCGCATCTTTCTCCACAAATATGCCACAGAACATGGAGCCAAGACCATCAGGGTTAAAGCAAATGACACAGATGTTCTTGTCGTTGCAGTCAGTGCTTTCTCCACTCTCCACAATCTAGGGCTAGAGAAGCTATGGGTGGCATTTGGCCAAGGCCAGAACCTGCGCTGGATTGCTGTGCATGACCTGTGCATCTCTCTGGACCTGGGGAGAGGTGAATGGCATGCTCTTCTTCCATCGTTCTGGAGGCTGTGATACAGTGTCAGCCTTCCGAACAGGCAAGAAGACCATACAGCAGACATGGAACATCTTTCAGAGGCCTCCATGTTCTCAAACTGGTCACTACCCTCTGAGTGGAAGAGAGTGACCTGAAGGTCCTGGAGAGGTTTGTCCTTACTTATGTATGAAGATCAGCACTGCTGGCACTGTGGATGAGCTAGACTTGATATATGTTTGCCAGAAAACAAAAGGGCATATGAGGCCATTCCACAACAAGGGAGCTCCTCCTCCAACACACCAAGCGTGCCTGCGTGCCAGGCTGGTTGTATTGTGTGGGCAGGCCACCCAGTGTCAGCCTGGCAGAACCCTGCTGAGTGGGGATGGCAAAAGTCTGGTGAAGCATGGCAAGTCCTCTGGACAACCAACTCGCCTTAGCCAAGAGTTGCCAACAGCTTACCAAATGTGGATGCAAAGCAGGCTGTGGGAAAGGTGCAAGTGCTACAAGCTGGGTCTTCCTGCACGGCTCTGTGCTTGCAGATGTGAAAGTCTGAATAAATATTGCCCTCTCTTTCAATGGTAGATAATCTAAGCAGGCATCCAACGTGTCAAGCTATGCCTACCTTCTTGACATCCTCAGATTTTCAAAGGTGTAGGTTGAGAGACCTATACATAGATTAGTTCTTGTTTAGTCCATTATTTCTCTTCTTTTCTTTTTATGGATTTTGATCTTAGACACAATGTTGTATGTGACCATACCATTACTATTTCAGTTGAAAATAGCATATTAGTTAAACTGTCTGATCACATGAATATACCATTAAATAAAAACAGTTGGTCTCTGTAATGCTGCTAGCTGTGGATAGAAAAAAACTTTTATGGCAGCCATTTTTGTCACGCCATCTTGGTTACAATTCATTTAGTAAGGGTTTTCAATAAAATGTGGTATGGAACATTTTATAACCCCTGAAGTCGAGGTTTAAAAAAACTGGCATATTCCATCCAATAGATGCTCCCAAACCAGTGAATCTCAACATAGATGGCGGCCATTTGAAAAATAGCCGCCATCTTGGATTTCAGGTGGCCAGCGCCTTTTCTCTGAAGGCGTAGTCTTAGGAATGTTTGTGCCAAAATTTCATGCTTGTTTTCACCCCTATCCTGAACGATTTTTACAGCAATCTGCTGCACTAATTGAGAGTCAGCTGATAATGTCTAGGCTACGTTGCTTGTCAATATTCAATAGTGTATATATATATATATATATATATATATATATATATATATATATATATATATATATATATATATAAATGAAATTGTGTTTTGGCCATGTTTTAAAATTGCCTAATATAATTTTACCATTCATATCTTGTACCATTTCGTGAATCATCACAACTAGACTGATGTGTTACGTGGGTTCTGTAGAGGCTTTTGTTCTGTGTGCCCGTTCTTGCCTATTATTTCCATTTTGGCAAGAGTCTATACCCAAACAAATTATTCTAAGGTGTAAAGGGAACATACAGATAGTCTATATTACAATAGCTGGACGCATCAATACACTTACAGACTTTCCTTTTCTTCTTCTGAAACTTCTTTAGGAGATAAGACCCAATGCAATATCAGAAATGCATTGACTGTACCCATTTTGAATCTACTGTCATGGTAACAGAGGGGCTTTCCTCAGTGTTCGTGATGAACGAGGAACAAATTGGTAACTAGAAGGAGATGGACAAATCAATCAATCAATACTGAACTAAGTGTCAACACTGTTCAACTGAAATGACATCCGGTTTTGTTTCTGTTGTCTAAGTATGTTTGTATGTATGTATATAAATCTCATCCAATGAATACTGACAAGTCAGAAGTAGCCTAAGACAATATCAGCTGACCTCTATCAACCAGTGAATAGAAATCCCTGATAGTAGAAACAAAAAAACAGAGCAAGTGTTCCCCCAAAAGCAGTCATCCCAAAACACAAAGAAGGCCAAAAACCTTGGGGGCAAAGTTTACTTTTCCTTAACAAGCGGCACCTACCTAATTGGGAATATCCTTTCGCTCTGATGGAAGATACACACGAGATGAAAGAAAATACGCATAGTGCATTGTCGCGGCAGATAACGAGCAAAGACCACGTTCACCAGAATGAATCATTTCATTTTGAATTATTCGTCATCAATTGGAAAGACTGAAATGTCTCGTATGGCGTCGTCGTGACTCGTTTCGATATATGGTCGGGATTTCCCGAGTGAAGTATACCTTAGTTTAACCAGACCACTGAGCTGACTGGCAGCTCTCGCTAGAAGGAGCTGGCCCGAAGAAATTAGACTTATTTTACGTAGTAACAACCAACTGGTTGCCTAGCAACGGGACCTGGTTGTGGGATCGAACCACATTATGACGAGAAATGAATTTCTGTCACCAGGAAATGGTAATTCATTAGCCGGTAGGAGAGTCGAACATTATGAATGCGTCACAATATTAACACCATGCACTGAAGTAACAGAGAGAGAGAGAGAGAGAGAGAGAGAGAGAGAGAGAGAGAGAGAGAGAGAGGGTGGTTAAGATGTAGAGTTGAGGCTTTCAAGTTCATGAAGTTGGGCGCCGGCGTTCATGGAACCCAGTGTCGTATTGTCACACCAAGTGTCTTCGTCACGCCAAGCTATGTTGTGATGTCACGTCAAAGTGTCATCTTTGCAGACCATGAATTGTGCTGTCACGACTTTGATGGCCCATGTTGTCACACCTAGAGCTCCATTAACAATGTTCAGACCATGAGCGTCATGTTGTTACGATAGGGTCTATGTTGTTACACTAAAAGCATATACTGTTAGCCATTAAGTATTTATATTGTTGTTACACTATGAACGCCCGTATTTGTCACACCAAAAATAAGACGTTGTCAGCCAATGATAGTAATCTTTTAGGAATGCCCATGTTTTCACACCTAAAAATTATGTTTTCAGTCCATGAAGTTTATGTTGCCACACCATAAATACCCATGTTGTCAGACCAATAAGTATAATGTTATTAGCCATGAAGTGTCATTATGTCACTAAGAAAGGCTCATGTTGTCACACCAAAATGTAATATGTTGTCAGTGAATGAAATGTCATGTCACACTAGAAGCCCCATGTTGTCACACAAAATTGAATAATTGTCAGCCTATACAGATGTCATGTCATATAAGAAGGCCCATGTCACACTAAAATAATATGTTGTCAGTGAATACAATGTCATGTCACACTAATAAGGCCTATGTTGTCACACCAAAAAGTAATGTTATCTGCCTATGAAGTGTTGTGTTGTCACACTAAGAAGGCCCATGTTGTCACACCAAAAAGTAATATGTTGTCAGTCAATGAAATGTCCTGTTGTCACAATAAGAAGGCCCATGTTGTCACACCAAGAGTGATATGTTGTCAGCTTATACAGTTTCATGTCACACTAAGAAAGCTCATGTTGTCACACCAAAAAGTAATGTCATCCCATGAAGTGTCATGTCACACTAAGAAGTCCCATGTTGTCACACCTAAAAGTAATATGTTGTCAACTTATGATATTTCATGTTGTCACACTAAGAATGCCCATGTTGTCACACCAAGAAAGTACTATGTGTCCAGCCTGTCCAAGGTCATGTTGTCACTAGAAGCCTCGATGTGTAATATGAAAAGTAATATGTTGTCAAACTATGAAATGTGATGTTGCTAAGAAGGCCTATGTTGTCACAAGAGTATCATGTTGTCAGACCAAGAGAGTTCTGCGCATATATAACTGTTTTCCTTTCACTTGCAAAGGGTGTTGTCAGTGAATACCATTTACTCTGACGTTTATGAAGACTTGGTTGAGGGAGGATTCTGGATGGATGTTTCAAAGAAGCAATAAGCTGAGGTACCAATTGTTCTTGGCTATGATTCGCGACATAAAAATTTGGTAAAATTTTACCCTATGCCTTTGTCTACTCATTTCGAACTGGAAAATTTCCATTTATCATCCCATGTTTTAATGTGTGCTTGCAACGTTCACGATGACGTTCATTTTAGTTCGTAAATGAGTACATAACCTAACCAACCTCACCTCACCTAAATCTAACTTCACTAACCAGCCTAGACCTTCCTGTCCTTACCTTAGGGAATATTAGTCCTGAAAAATTACATGAATTTGCAGCAATCTGAATGAGAATTATCAGTAGGAATAATGTCCTTTTATTTCAGCCTTTTTGGTTGTTTTCCCCACCTAAAACCCCCAGTCTCCGCAGTGGTCAGGGTGTGGGATGTGATAGTGGGTCTGCTATCTCTCTTTCAAAGGACGCATTTGCGAACAGATATACTAATTTCAAAAAAGTTCAAATGAAACTCAAAACATAGGAAAATACATTTTCGATCCAAAATGCAATAATGGATTAAAGCGAAATATTGCCAACAAATATTTTATATGATGCATTTCGGCCGAATATTTTTATTAGGATCTCTCTCTCTCTCTCTCTCTCTCTCTCTCTCTCTCTCTCTCTCTCTCTCTCTCTCTCTCTCTCTCCCTAATCACAAGTGGCATGTGAGAAAAATTGTCGTTCCAAAATGACATCTTCGCCAAGAAAATGTTTCACTCAGTTTCCCTAAAACAGAAAAATTACATAATGTTGAAAATACATTTTCCATCGTTATCCTCCTTCCTTATACTCTGCATTTCGTAGACATTGAAAGAGAGAGAAGAGTCTACTTACGTTTGGTAGTATTCAGTTAACCTGACGGAGAAAAAGAACATTTAACTTCTCAGGAAAGGTGGGAATAACGTATATATATATATATATATATATATATATATATATATATATATATATATATATATATATATATATATATATATATATATATATATATATATATATATATATATACATATACATATGTATATATATGTGTATATATATATATATATATATATATATATATATATATATATATATATATATATATATATATATATATATATATATATATATATACTCTATATATATATATAAAATTTCAAGCCACTTGCTGAAAAAGAAGCCATTTTTATGATTAACCTGAATAAATAAGATAAATAAAAGATTTTCATCACATTTCCCTCACCTTTTTCTGATCCTGTGAACTCCATGTTCCCTTCTTCATACACGTCTACAGTGCCCTTGGGAACTCTGTCATCTGAGTACCTGGATGCCCTTGGGTGTTACCTCAGCTATACAGATAGCTTAACAACCCAGAATCCAGGCACGGTTGTGAGTATCAGAATTGGCGATGTCCATTGAATTTTGGTGGTTAATATCCAAAGGTGTATTCAGTGAAAGAGCTGATTCATCTTGATGTTTCTGTCTGACAAGACACCCTCACCAAAGCCAGAGTACCCAAGGCTAGCCCATACCATCACCTAATCAGGTTGCTTTTAGGTAACAGTTAACAGTGTACCTGGGGGACATGGGTATCCGACCCCTTCTTACTGTACACATGACCATGATCAGTTCCCAGTACTGTGAAGGACGCCTCGTCTCCCCAAAGGCCTCTCTTGGATGTGCGCTTCCTTCTTTGGCCATAGGACATTTAAGGCTTTCTCCTAAGGACTCTCTTTTAGTCCTGCGCTTCCTTCTTTGAAAGCACTCAAACCCAGTCCCTCAGAGATTGGGTTCTGTCTCTCCAGTTCTGGTTCAGGCTTGGTTTGCAGATTTGCAGTCACTTGTCTTGCAATAAGCTTTCGGGTTTGGGTTTCAGCTGTTGTCATGTGCGTCTTTTTGGGCTGCCTTTTCCTTACCTGGGCAATGAAGCAGTGGTCGCCCATGGACACCATTGATTTTCCCAATTCCTCCTAACCGTTTACTCAGTCTTGGCAAGATGATGACTGAGGTTGGCTACATCAGCACAACTTCTGCTTCTTCTTCTGGGTAAGGTCTCGTAGAGAGAGAGAGAGAGAGAGAGAGAGAGAGAGAGAGAGAGAGAGAGAGAGACTCCTAAAATGTGTGCAATTGAAGGGAACAACAAGGAAGGCGATTCGTTTAGGCAACACTTCACTCAGACCCACTCCCGGACACGCTCACGAGGTGCTGAAAGGAGAAAGTGGGTGCCCTGAAGAGAGATCATTTTGAGGGGTGACACAAATTTGGCAAGAAATAAAGGCACTTGTATAATCTCCCTTTAACTTAATTTAAAGTATTACTTGACAATAAGAGAAAACTGGTTGAATAATCACCCAGCAGCAGCAAAGTGTATAAAGCATATAAAGCATTTTTACTAGTTTTATTTCCAGATTCAGCCAAAATTTTAAAGCGATCAATTTGACATAAATTTTCCTTTGTCGTTTAACCAAGTCCTTTTGAGCTGATTCAGAAGGTGATATACTCGTATGTTATGTCATGTCCAGTATTGCTGCAACATCCGATCTTATCCTTCGACATTCTTCACATCGCTTGGGACGGCTCTCTTGGACATTCAGCTCTGCCACCACCTGCTACTCATCACAATACATCACCTGCCGTCGGTTTTGATCCAATTTTAGATATTATTACACTAATATAAGTAAGACGGATGTAGCATACACTTCCATACACAGTGTGATATTGGCTTGATGAGCACATAAGTTTTGAGCAGTATACACCTTCATGTAAACCTGAATACATTTGCACTAAATAGGTTTGCATGATCTAAGAACATCAACATATCAGTCCACAAGGTATTCTATGTATGCATAGGCTACATATTCATACAAATACAGTAATAAGTTTCCAGAATTTGTTAAATAAAACCTATGTACGAATATTTACTTATGAGGAAAGTTTTGCTTCTGCACCCCACTAAAATTTATACCTTCAATCTCAGTTCTATAAATCAATGGTTTTCAAACTCACGACTTCAGAGCAAGACCGACTGATTCATTTGTACGAGTAACTGGCGGTACAGTGTTTATGAATAAATCCACGGTAAATACGAACTCCAGTTAAAAACCAGTTGCAGGGTGTCATCTTAAAATAAAATCATTTATGAGCGTATACATAAATACACAATTATTAATAATCATATAATCGTTGGATAACCATCCAATTGATTACTAATTATTTAACGACCACAAAACAAGACATATGACCCAAAAATTTGTGCTCTGCATTTCTTTCTGGAAATAGAGCCTGTATTGATAAATTGAACCCCCTCTTCTCTCTCTCTCTCGGTGTAATAAAACGTCAGTAGGTAATAAAGAGATTTGAGGTTCTAGGACATGGCTGTCCACAGGAAATATGTCCGTCCTGCTCAGAAGGTGAGGCGAGGACTGATGTCAGGGTATTATTATTATTATTATTATTATTATTATTATTATTATTATTATTATTATTATTATATGGTATGGCTTTCTGTTTGGTTATGATAATGTTATAATTATCATAATTATAATTATTATTTTTTGTTTTTATATTATTAATAGTACATATATATAATATATATGTATATATATAATATATATATGTATATATATGTATATATATATATATATATATATATATATATATATATATATATATATATATATGTATATATACATATATTGTATATGTGCACTGTTTTTGTATTCAATCGGTACTGTAATGATGCTGAATTATTTTGTTATTTTATCAGTGAGAGAGAGAGAGAGAGAGAGTGAGCTAGGAATGAGAGAGAGAGAGAGAGAGAGAGAGAGAGAGAGAGAGAGAGAGAGAGAGAGAGAGAGAGAGAGAGAGAATTTACTAAGCAGGCATATAAACTATTGTTCTCGTTGCGGTTCATTCGTAAACCAAGAATGAGTTTAATAGTGATTTCCAGTGAAACTTCTTCTTCTGACAACATCGACATTGATAGTGTGCCAACATGGCACTTTGTGTTCTGACAACATGAAACTACTTCTTCTGACAACATTGACATTGATAGTGTGCCAACGCGGTACTTTGTGTTCTTACAACGCTGAAACTTCGCTTCTTCTGACATCGACATTGTGTACCAACGCGGCACATTGTGTTCTGACAACATGGCACTTTGTGTTCTGACAACAGGACTACTTCTGACAACATCGACATTGATAGTGTACTAACATGACACTGTGTGCTGACAACATCGACATTCATAGTGTGCCAACATGACACATTGTGTGCTGACAACATGAAACTTTTTCTTCTGACAGCATCGACATAGTGTGCCAGCATGACTCTTTGTGTTCTGACATGAAACTTTTTGGTGTGCCGACATCGGCCTTGATAGTGCAAGAACCTGACACTCCTCTCTCTGACAACATGAGTTCTTGGCTTAGAGCAGTATTCACATGCTTCGAGAACCACCTCTTTTGAATGATTTCTTCTCTCTAGCTTTGGTTCAATTCACGTTAAGACAACTTCATGAACTTACAGCTTTCAGCATCTCTCTCTCTCTCGTGGGAACTGAGTCACAATGTTGTCAGAGGTAATGGAGTGTCACCTCGGGGCTTCTGCTCAGATGTTGAGGCAATTTCGTGTCAAGTCAGTTTAGTGGATTCAGTTTCAAACCGATTTCCTCACCCATTTTCTAATAAAGACAGACACTTGAATAAGAGAGAGAGAGAGAGAATTTTGTTTGACGTGAGAACGAAGGTTAAAGTGATATTAAGAGAGGCAGAGGGAGAGAGGAAATTTCAGGCTAACTTCTGTTTAATATTTAATGGAGGTCATAAATTGACTCGCGACTGCCACACGCTTTTATCCGATTGTTGTGCAGTTTTGTGTAAATGTAAATCTTTTTTATGTGTCTGTTATTTACTTTTGCCTATTTCATGCTCTGCAGGCCCATTGGTATATTTACCAATTTTTTCTTTATATTTTGTTTCCCGAGTTTGTTCCATTCTGAAACTTACACATGACAATATTAAAAAAAATATGTATGGACTGATGACAGACATCTGCAAAGTAAACAAATGACACCAATGAACACTTTCTGAATGAAAAACTCCCGGATGAAGAGCGAACACAGAGTCAGGCCCTGTGGGGGGAATGAGGAAGGGAGGGAGGGAGGAGGGGGGAGGGAGAAGAAAGGGAATGAGAAGGATGCAAAGGAGGGAATATGCTTCCTTCCCAGGAATGCTCTCTCACTCCTTTTATCACTAGTTAGAGAGAAAGCGGAGTTCTTTCACGCCAATTACACCGGGAAATCGAATTTCTACTGTTGAAACGAAGAAGAAGAAGAAGAAGAAGAAGAATTTGAAAAGTTTAGAGATTTTTGAAGACTTCGGAGATCCTTCCAAGTGGGAGACCAGGAATCAGTCAACTTGCAAACGATCAGTTTCTCAACACAGTCACTGAACTGATTTGCTGTTGGGTTCAGTTTCACCTTGAATGGAAAGGTTCGAATTCCTCAGAAACCTCTGCCATTTTTGCTACAGATTTTTCTAAAACTCAAAGAAGGCCTGAGGATGCTTGTTCTTACTGAAGTCTTTCGATTACAGGAGAAACAACCTGTAAATCAGCATTCTCAAGGCTTTCTAATAAGTGGGAAAACAGTTGTTTACCTAAACAATATTCTCAACTAAAGGTGTTGAAACACACACAAACACACACATACACACACACACACACACACACACATATATATATATATATATATATATATATATATATATATATATATATATATATATATATATATATATATATATATATATATATATATATATACATATACATATATATATATATATATATATATATATATATATATATATATATATATATATATAACTGGTTATATTGTCGTTTCTAGAAAACTTCAATTTGAGGGGAAGAGGACAGTCAGGAGACGTGGTAACATTTCAGACATTATTATTTCTTAGAATATAACAGAGGCAGAACCGAGCTATCGGGAATACATGACTTGCTATCATCAGGGTCATATCTATAGAATGACAAAAAAAGTAAATAAAGCGAAACAGAACTATACTGATTGACAAGATCTGAAAGTATTAAAACAGCTATAATTGACAACACTTGAAAATACATAATAATATAAAGTAAAAAAGGAGCACAAAAACCCAAGTTCACTGCAAATCAAAACTGACAGAAGAACAATGACTAATAATTAATAAGAGATTACGTGCTAAGTTAAAATCGTCAAATAAATTCACTGAGCAGATAGACACTGAGAAAAAAAACATGAATATTCAAAGTAATAATAATGATAATGTAGTACAAAATACTGGAGAACTACTGTTCTTTATGTGTCAGTTGAATGACAACTGGGCGGCGGATTGAAGACTGCCAATGGGAAGGGAGTGAGTGGTCTGCATTACAAAAAAAAAAAAAAAAAAAAAAAAACTATGCAATGAACCCAAAGGGGAACTGAGGTGGTTTGGCAACTAGTGTGGTAGTGATTGTTGTTTAATATGGAGGATCAAAGGGGAAGCGAATGGCTGTTTTGTTTGTCAGTATCCCCAGAAAATCACTTGCTGTATTGTATGTGATGGTGGCAGAATGTGGCATGAAGTCTAATGGCACTATTTTCTTTTTTTGCTTGAAGCCAAGAAACCTGCTCAGTGGCTGACTCCCTGCGAGTCGATGCGCACCTTAAGTAGGCGTTTGGTACATCCCACACAGGTCCCAAAATGACATGTGGGGCAATCAAACGTGTAAACTCTGCAGGCAGGCATCAACTCCGGGAGGGAGACTTTCACGGAAACAGACTTGCGATTGTAAGAGGGTTATCAAAAGTAAATCTGAATTCAAATAAAGATACAGATGGCTCAAGAGTGACAATAATTTTCGTTTGATTGAGACAGAATTATTAGTGAAGGGTAGAGAAACACAGTATCTTTTTGGGAACGGAGCAGACCACAGTTATTGGTTTAAAAATATTGTCTAAAAATTCTTTAACGATTTTATTGAGCATGTTCAAGGGATAGCAATTATTCTGGAATACGTCTCTGAAAACCTGACTTCCAGGTGAAAGTTATTCCAGTTGGGGCAAAGGGAAAAGGCTCCAGGAATCAGAGTTTTCCACGAATTAGCCTTGAACACAAGGGGGCAGTGGCTACAAAGGTTCAACCGAAGGCCGGTAAAGGTTTTCTTTCTAAAAATGCCTGTCACAAAACTTCCCTCAGAACGAGAGACCAAAATATCTACGAGGCAATTACATTCTTTTTCCATGGTAAAAGTAATATTAGGATGAAAAGAGTTAATAAAATCTAAAAACAACTGGGCACGAGATTCTTCATGGCGTCTATAAGATCTGGGTTTAAAAGGATCTGGGCACTGATTCAAGAACTGCTCTTCTGAATGGCACATAACAATATTAGCGAAAGTAGGTCCTAAGGGGGAGCCCACGGCCATGCCATCTTTCCCTTATAGACTTTCCCATTTAGAAGAACAATTTTTTAATCAGTACCCAGGTACTTTTAAACCCAGATTTTATAGACATAATTATAATAATATATATATATATATATGTATATATATATATATATATATATATATATCATATATATATATATATATATATATATACACACACACATAAGTATATATATATGTATATATATATATATATATATATATATATATATATATATATATATATATATATATATATATATATATATATATATATATATATATATATATATATATATATATATATATATATATAGAGAGAGAGAGAGAGAGTTAGAGAGCGAATGTAATGTGCTGAACCGGTCCTCTGATGCGAGTGATTACGCAGACCGTCACCTGTCAGGAACCATAATGCCCATAGAATACTCCGATGACTGATGTCAGTTCTTGTGAAATAACGTGGAACTTACATCGTTTCTTATTGCACGGCGCCACGTGACTCAATCACAGATCACCGTTCCTGCTTGAAGTGCGAACAGTCCTGCAGTTGAATGATAACACAGAACCTGAAGACAGTTTCAAGCTTCAGTTCCTACAGAAATATGAAACGACAAGAGAGAAAAAAGAACAAAGACGACGCCTTTATAGCATTATATTATAATAATGTCAATACATTTAATTTGATGCACATGGTAGGCTGCAGTCTGATCTTTGCCATCACTCAGATTGAACTTCGGCCACCAAAAACTATTGTCTTTCAAGTGATCAAATTGCCTGCCGGAGGGGCAGTTAGGGGACTCGCTTGCTCACTCTGAAGTCTTTCTCTCGATACTGTGCGAGTACCGCCTCCTCCTCCTCCCCCTTTGTCCTTTCGGCACAAATAAGGAAGGAAGGAAGGAAGAAGGAAGGGGCCTTAATTGGTGTATTCTTTCTCATGTGTCCGTCATACTGTGACCGGCGATCAAGTGCTGCGCTATTCGATATCGGAGTTGTTTTTTCTATATTTTTTTGATATTGTGTGTGTGCGCGCAAACATGAATAGTTAATATAAACGGGTTTATTTTTATACTACAACTCTGACGTTCAGCAACAGGATTACAGATACATGGAGCTGCCTGCCCAGTACGAAAGCAGAAGTTGAGGGATGTAGACAGGCAATTCTGAAGAAGTGCCGTCAATGCAGGAGGACTCGCCCTGGTGCACTGCAGGGCGTCTCTCTGTTCACCATTATATCATTTAGCGTTCTTCTTCTCTTTTTCAACTGTCGTCAGTACTAGAAACACCACGACAGAGAGAGACGATCAATGGGAGAATAATGCTTCTTCTTATTGATCTAATTTGAAACAGGTGGTAGCTACTGTATGTGTTAGATTTCTAATTATTCGGTCACTATTGGTCACTGGCTGAAGTTAGCATACATGTGGTATGAGATTTTGACGGAACGTTGAAGCTCTATGAGAGAGATTTCCTTGTTAATCCTATCTGTGGAAGATTTGTCACAGTCGAGGAAGCGGACTGTGCGCACATTGATGTCTTAGGGTTTGGTTTCCGTTGAACACCGACTGACTGCACTTGATCGATGGCATAGCCTGGAAAAGAACAACAGTCCTTTGGCTCAACAATGTGCAGCAGCTGTCCAGGTATATAGATACTGGATTTGGATTTGATGACTGACTGGGTAGGCTCAGTTTGTGGGGTGCATGGAAGATGATATTTGGGATTTGCAGAACGCTTCCTCAGTCACACGGTCGGCGAATTTTGAAGATGACACTGGTTTGTGATTGACTTCAGTTGTGGTCTGAATATTTTGGAAAGCAGGTCCCAGGGGTTTATACAGAGACATTGCGGGCGACAGTTATTTTAGCTCGAGACAGTATCATGGCAACTGAAGTAGTAAAAGCTGTGTGATGCAAAACTGGTTTTATATAGAGGGTGAATATGTTCATTGCACCGTCTTTCATGATTTGCTGAAATCGGTGAGAGAAATGAACTAAAATATCCCCGACCAGGATCCAAGATGAGTAAAAAAGCGTTTGCATGTCTCATTCAAATCGCTTCTTCCTTTGATTTTTACAGAATGAATAATTGTACGGTTTCCGTCAGGGAACTCTACACAGAAATTCTTGAAGTGTCATTCTCGAGTTTCAGTCAGGCAACACGCTGGAATAAAAACATTTTAATATTTTCACTGTTGCATTGTAAGAACTTACGCACACACTCCATTTTCTTTAAGATAGTGATTACGGACATAGGACAAGTAATACGTGACTCAATTATTACTGGTGGCATTTCATTGAAATAAGTGTTCTTAGGAAAGGATGTAGAGTATCTTTGTGTAGAACCTGTATAATCATGTATGTGGCTGCTTATTTAGACAGGCAAATATATAAGATCTTTTAATTATACATTTTTATATACCTGCTTTTTTACCCTTTGTTGGGGTACATATTTATCTATAACTCTAGTCAGTATATCAGTAAATCTTTGAATGCTCTCGGAAAAACTGTTTCTGCTTGCAAGTGTAAGGGCTAAGGACATACGTATTCACTGCGTCTCTCTCTCTCTCTCTCTCTCACACAACACACAAGGCCTCTTTCTGTAAAGACTCTCACTCACTCACTCCCTGTGGCCTTTGGCGACGGAGTGGCCGCAAACCTCACTCCTCTTCAGCTTGCTTGCTGAGGCCTCCTTCCTTTTGACTGAGGCTGTCATGAAATGGCTCCTCTTCACTATATGATGACTCTGGGCATTGTCTCTTACGGTGCGAATTCAGAAGCTTTGTTCATTCTTCTTTCTCCTACTCCTCCTCTTCTTCCTCCTTTTCCTCCTCCTCCTCTTCCTTACCCTCCATCTCCTCCTATTCTTCCTCCTCCTCCTCTTCTTCCTCACCCTTCTGCTCCGCCCCCTCCTCCTCTTCTTTCTCCTCCTCCTCCTCTTCCTCCAAGTAGATCGTCCTATGAGTGTGGCAATGTCATTCGAATGCTGCTGTGAAGGAAGGCTCCCGATATTGTGCCGTGTGTGTGAGGATGATGTCCGTTGGCGTCGCTCTCAGAGATCGAGAGGAGGGAATGGAGGGAAGGAGGGAGCGCCCCATATTGCATCTACACCAATAGACTGATATCTTGCTCCTGACAACATTTAGAAATTAATTAATAACATGGATTCCCACCGGAAAGGGACGCCCTCCCCCACCCTTGTAGCATGACTACGTCATATGTTATCGTCTCTTTAGATCATTATTAACTCTGGTCTTCACAGTTCTACGTGATTCTTCGCGCATTTATTATTATTATTATTATTATTATTATTATTACTGCTTTCCCTCTGATATGAATCTCGCTGTGCAAGAAGTGACCCAGAATCAATTTATTTTTCATTTTATTGCCGTGATTATGGCTCTCTCTCTCTCTCTCTCTCTCTCTCTCTCTCTCTCTCTCTCTCTCTCTTGATTATTACTGTTCAACCGTCGCTCTCTTGTTACCACCCCTCATCATCATTATCATTAATTCCTCGAAATCTCTTTTTTTCGCCGATATGCCTCTTATCAGTTTCATTCTCGGAGGTCATCAGGTGACCTCATTGCATACTCATCGCCTGATCTCATTCCTTGTTATTTAGGTCATTACTGGAATAGTTTTTCGTCGTGCTCAGAAAGCGCTCTCTCTCTCTGGCTCTTCCTTCCTTCCTCCATACTTTCGAGTTTCCATGACATCATTCTCTCTCTCTCTCTCTCTCTCTCTCATGCTGTCCTCCGTGGTTCCATAGAAATGGGTCTCATGGATTCTTGAATGTCACATGAAATTTCATATTAGGAGATTTTAGAATGTCTGCAAAGTAATTGTTAGGCTCCTCTGCCATGACACATCGGTATTTTTGTTCTCTCTCTCTCTCTCTCTCTCTCTCTCTCTCTCTCTCTCTCTCTCTCTCTCTCTCTCTCTCACCGTTGGAGGACTGTGGAACAGCCTCCTTCCTTCCTACTGAGAATGTGGTGCAACTGGAACTGCAAAAGTTCAAGCGACGATGCAGTGCATTCCCACCCTAATGCTCTTCTCCTTCCTTGCATTTTCGGACATTTTCATCTATTTATCGATTTATTTTTTGTTTTTAATAAGTGATCTCTCTTCACTCTGTCATTCTCTTAACCTTCTCTATTCCCCTGACGGGCACCACGATATTCTTTGGAAGCTTCTTGAATTTCAAGTGAATGGCCCCTTTGGTGGGCTTCTTCTTCTTCCATATGAACTGGTTTCATTTACTGAATATAATAATAGTAATTGAGTGTAACATTGTGTATGTTGCAATGACGTGTCGTACAGTAGATGCATACAGACGCATATGCAAGGTGGAAGAAGTTTATTTTTATGTTATAGATTCGCTTTCTTTCACTCGTTCTAAAGTCATCTTGTGCTTTCTGCTTCTTCAGCCTCACTTTAGAAGCCAGACATTTTTATTCATGGCCCTTTATTGATGGTTTCCATGGAATATTTTTTATTATTATTTATGTTATGTTTTAATTTTCTCAAACCTGCAAAGTGTATATATATATATATATATATATATATATATATATATATATATATATATATATATATATATATATATATATATATATATATTTATATATATATATATTTATATATATATATATATTGTCAGTATGTTTAATTTAGCAATAAATTAATTTGTTTGAATAAATCCACTTTGAGGCTGTGAAATTATTTCCAAACGTAATGACCCTGTTTCCTCCTCCTCGACATTTCTGACTTGTTGTATAGTTTTAATTACAATGAGCTTGTTTTATTTTCACGTGTGGTGTTGGCCGGAGCTGTATTCGGCGCTGTCTCACGAGGACTGAGGTAGTCGTTTTCTGGACCATTAATATTGTGAGCGTTGGACTTAATTTGGAATTTACCCGGGATTTACGATACCTGCCTCTCTTCAGTTGCTGCTGCTGTCCTCCTTTGGGAGATTGATTCATTCTCCAGTCTTTGCCCTTGGCCCAGTCATATAGCCAAGGGGACCTCTCTGCCAACTGGTAAGGTGTGATTACCTGTCGGACGGCCGTGTCCGTTGATCGTCTTGGCATTAAGTGATCTTCTTACTTCTGTCGCCCTTGGTCCAGCGTGATTTTTTTGCCAAAGGGAGCTCTCTTACGTTTGGTAAGGTCTTTGGAATATCAGTTATTCGGTAATTCTGGCTTGGCTGTCAGCGGTGACTAGACTATGGCAGTGACGTTTTCTATGTTATTTACTTGCTTTACAAAATTTAAAGTAATATTTTATTCGGCCGGCTGTAACTAAGCTGTTATTGACCTTTGAAGGCCTACATAGCTTGAATTGCCCTAACGCAGAGGTGGGTCTAAGCCAGCATTCAGCGGCAGTCCCCACCCCTCCATAGTCTGACAAAATTGTAACCAGTAAACACCTAAAATAACAACGCAACGTCCCTGGGGGTGTTTGCTGGTTGGTTTTGTGTTAACTAATTTCGAGAGCGACTTGGCGCAAGTGCGGCTTAGACCTACCCTCGTTAGGTAATTCCAGGTCGTGTAATCTTCAAAGGAGTCGGCCCGAACGAATTACAACCCGACGACAAAATATTACCCAGAATAACCCAATAAGCTGAAGTAAAAATAACATAAACATAATTGCCACAGTCTAACTCACAGCGGACAACAACTAAGCCTGATGATACTCGACCCGTGATTTGAAGCATGTGGTGGCCACTACCACCGTTTAGAGCTCACTTAAGGGAAGCAGTTTATTTTTTTTTGGTTTAGTGTGTAATAAGTTAGGTTATTCTGTCTTTTCGACATTCTATTACTTTCAGGGCCCTCTCTTTAAAGTGTAATTGCATAGTCTATCTTAATTTGGTGTAAGTGTGTTTGTTATTCGATGTTTTCAGTGTGTGTTTGATTTTTGTTTATTTAATGTATTTTGTAAGAGCTCAGTGGTCGTTTCTTTCACAAAGTTTGTATTAAATATTAAGGTTTTATAGTCAGTTTTCTTTATCTCCTTGATTCCATCTCTGTACACTCTGCTGCGGCCATTCCACCTATTGGCGGACTTGGTCATTAGTGACTTTATTTGTATTTAAGAGACTTGTGTATGTTTGATGGAGGCGTGGAGCCGCAACATTTAACGACCTTTTGCCAGAAATTGTCGGATCCTGTAGTCACTTAGTGTATAATTGGATTCTTGGGGTGTTTGCAGCAATAGTAATACCTTCTCTCCTATATTTTATTGTTGATCGTTGTTTTGTAATTTTTTTGACGTGTTAGGATATTTGTGTAGTTATTGGTGTACAGTGTATTGGTTTGTTTTGGATATATTTAACAGATACATTTATATATTTACTTTTATTTTTAATTAATTTACTATGGCTGATTTGAATATCCGGAGCTCTTGGTGGAGGGTGGCAGGACAGGTTGGCAGACTTGAATAAGCCTGATTTGAGTGTGTAGCAGAATTTGTTGAGAATTGAAAACCTGGGTCTGTTAGGAAGGGCTTGTTGCTTCTTAATGTTTATGACAAGGTTAAGGTGATGAAGGCAGAAGGTAAACCAGAGACTAGGCAGGTGGAGGAAGCGGTGTCAGTAGAAATTTTAGATAGGCAGATTCAGTTGAAAAGAATGGAAATAGATCTCCAAAGGTTGAATGCTGGAGGAGAGAGAGAGAGACAACTGAACTTGCTATGCAAGCATTGAGTAATAGAGTTCTTCTTCTTCCCAACAATATTATCTGCAATGCCTTGTATTAATCTAAGTGAAGCTCTAAAGTTAGTCCCAAATTTCAAGTCAACGTGGGCAGTTTTGTTTCTTTTGAGAGAATAGCCTCCAAGATGGAATGGCCAAAAAAGAGTATTGGACCACTCTTATTCAGAGTAAATTGTAGGTAAGGCCCAGAAGTTTACGTTACTGTGGACGAAGATCTGTCATCAGATTATGATTCTGTGAAGGCCATAGTTTTGAGGCTTACGAGTTGGTACGGAATCTTACCGACAACTCTTTCGTAATTTACAGAAGGAAAGAGAGGGCAGACTTGTAGGATTACGCCAGGGCTAAGAGCAGTTTGCTGACGACTGGTTAAGAGTCTAAGGAGGTGATGACTTTGAAATTAAAGAATTGATTTTGGTTGAGGAGTTTTAAGGTCCGTGCCTAATGAGGTGAAGATGCGCCTCGAGTTAAAATTAGAAACTTTGCAGGAGGTGGCTATTGCAAGTGATGAGTACCTCCTCTCTCATAAAATGTGATAGAGTACCCAGAAATGGCGAGAAGTCTGGTTGGGTGAGAGTTAACAGGAATAGTAACCAGAACTAGGTATACTCAGGCCTAATGATAATTATGGTTCTCGTACTACTGCTCCTGTTAACAGCCTATAGAAGGCAGACACAGATAACCCGGAGATTGAACTTTGGCTTGTTTCTTGTCATGAAGGGACGTCAAGAGCATGTGTTATGCATTTAAAGATCACATCACAAAGGACAGACGACCGGTAATGGCCATTCAGAAGGAATGAGAACGAGTCAGTAGTGAGAACTCTAATAATCAATGACTAGGCAATAAGTCACTGGCTCCTTTTCAGAAATTTTTGTCTAATGGTTTGTTCGCTCTGGGAATTCGACTGAGCTGAAAGGTTAAAATTTTGCGTGACACTGGGGCTGCTCAGTCTTTAATTCTCAGGATCACACCTATTGATTTAGAATGTTCAAATAGGAACCCCATGTTTTTAAGTGGTTTTCAGATGCGGTCAGGTCTTACCCGGTTGAAGTTTTATCGCTTTGCCCGTCTTTTTCAGGTTATTTAAAATTGGCCATTATTGATAAGTTCCTATTAAAAATGTGGATTTGGTGTTTGGGAATGATGTCGCCTAATAAATAAAACTTTCCCTATTGTGACAAATTCCAGTAATGAAATATCTGTAGTCACTCGATCATGAAGGCTAGTAGTGTTGACTCGGCCCAAAGTCGGTAGTTGATGTTGATTTGAGTAGTTTTAGATCGTAGTATTAAGCTTGGATTTAGCAAGATAGTGGTGTGTTGGATAATAAACTTAATTGGACTACTAGGGAACTTATTACAGCTCAGAAAGCAGTTTTAGACCTGCCAGTTGAGTCTGGCGAAGTACTGATTTGACTGTCCCTCGATTTAAGATAATTAATAATATTTTGTAATAAGATAAATGAACTGTACCCAGATGCCATTAACACAGGTTGTGAGATTGTTAAACAGATTATGGCTCCTTTTGTTTATCGAAAGGAGTTAATGACATTGGCTCATGAAAATGGTTTGGCTGGTCATTTTGGTGTTTTCAAAACTACTCGTAAATTGTGTGAAAGTTATTTTTGGCCTAAGATGAAAGCTGATGTTAAAAAATTTGTAAATGGTTGTGATGCATGTCAAAAGGTCGGGAAGCCTAATCAGCCAATTCCAAAGGCACCATTCATCCATATTCCTGTTGTTTTCTGAACCGTTCCAGAGGTAATTATTGACGTGGTTGGTCCTCTGCCGAGAAAACTCGTAGTGGCAATCAGTATATTTTAACAATTATGGATATGATGTCTCGATATCCTGAGGCAATACCACCACTATACGAAATGTAACTATTGGAAATTGTTGAAGTAATTGAATTTTTCACCAGGTTCCGGAATGCCCAAGGTAATTCAGTCTGATTGTGCAGGTCTAATTTTCTGAGTAAATTATTTAGGGAGAAGATGGCTGAATCGCTAAACATGTGACTATTCTCCATGCCATCTGAAAGTCAAAGGTGTTTTGGAACGATTTCATCAAAACCATGAGTCTATAGTAAAAATATTGTTTGGCTGGTTCCGAATGAGATAAGGAACTGCCTTATTTATTATTTGCATTTCGGTCAGTGCCGAGTCAATCTTTAGGATTTTCACCTTTCAGCCTTATTTTTGGTCATTGTGTGCGTGGTCCATTGGATGTGGTTCGTGAATCTTGGGAGGGGGACGCCCCTGATATAAATTTATTAGATTATGTTAGTAGTTTGATTGATAAATTAACGAAGGCTTGGAAGTTTGCTGGTGGTGAAGATTTATTGACAGAAAGACTAGGAGCAATAATTTTGTAGTGGGTGATAATGTTTTTTTTTTTTGGTATTGCTTCCCATTCCAGGAAACCCTTTAAAGCTTCATTTTCAGGACCGTGGAAAATTTTAAAGAAATTAAGTGATGTTAATTATTTAGTTGGAAACTCCTGAAGAGGAGGCCCTACCAGCTGTGTCACATAAATATGTTAAAGCTTATAAAAGGTCGTGACAAATTTATTCCCGTGGTATTAATTGGTGATACTATAAAGTGTAATGGTATTAATTCTTTTTTCTTTTCCAGACACTTGAGTAATTTTGATGATTGTTTTGATGGTGCCAGATAATACCTAGTGATAGCAAACATTCTTTAGGTTGCATTTCAGAAATGGTTTCACATTTAATTTAGTAGAACGGGGATCTTTGAGAAGAAGTTAGTTTTTAGTTATAGTTTATTTCCAGATGTTCCAGGACAGACCACTGTCCTTGAACATGATGTGGATGTATGGGTAACGCAACTCGGTAAACAATCCCCTTACAGGTTAAATCCATTTTAAAAATGATGTTGTGGATAAAGAGGTTGATTATATGTTACGACACAGGCCAGTCAGACAGCAACAGTCCGTGGTCTTCACTTGTTGTTTTGTTAAAGAAGCAGGATGGTCAATTCAGGCTTTGTTGTGATTACCGCAAAGTCAACGAGGTTACAAAGCCTGATAGTTATCCTTTGCAGGATGAAGGACTATTAAACCAGGATAGGGAATTAAAATATATAACTAAATTTGATTTGTTAAAGGGGTATTGGTAGTTCTCTTCTCCAAGCAGACTTTTAGGATTTGTCAGTTTGTAACTGCAACGGGATCTACAATGTAAAGTAATGCCTTTGGGATGAAGAATGCTGCTGCAACTAACAGGTTAATAGATACTTTGGTCCAAGGTTTAGAGGGTGTATTTGTTTATATTGATGATATTGTGATTTATAGTGATGACTGGGACACCCATGTAAACAATGTGGGCCTTATTTCAAGTACTTAGGAAAGCTGGTTTAGTTATAAACCTCAAAAGAGAATTGAGTTGCCAAAGCAAAGGTTGTATATTTGGGTCACGAAGTAGGATTTGGGAAAGTGGCTCCAAAACAGGCAAACGTAGACTCTATTAGGCATATTGAAATACCTAAGTGTCGCAGGGATGTCAGTAAATTTCTTGGTTTAGTAGGGTATTATCGTGAATTTATTAAAATTTTTTATATCGCTGACCCCTGACTAATTTATTACGTAAATGTGACTTTTGCATGGACTAATGATGCCCAAAATGCTGCTGAAAAATTAAAGCAGGTCTAATGAATTTCCTATATTGACCCCAGATTTGACGTTCCTTTTTCGCTTGCTACTGATGCAGTGATGTTGGGGTTGGAGCAGTTTTGTTGCAGGAAGATGCTCATGGAATCATCCTGTGCCTATTCTCAAAAAAGTTATCCCTGTTTGGAAATACTCGACTGAAAAAGAGACTTTGGGATTAATTTTAGCTGTTAATCATTTTCAGGTGTATTTATCCTCTACAGGGACTCAATTAAAATATTAACGGATCATAATCGTTGGTTTTCTGAACAGGTTTAGGAATAAATCAACAGTTGATGCATTTGGAGGCCTCCTGCTCCAGGAATGGAATTTTAGCTTTTCACACATTCCAGGCAAAAGTAATGTTGTCGCTGATGCGCTTTGTCACGTATCAATGACTGATCCGATAGAGTTGATTTGAGAAAAAAACCATTTTGTTCTTGTTAATTATTATTTGTAAAGCTGTTTTGTATATTTATATTAATTGATTTGATCAATCCTATAAATTTATTGAATGTACAAGGTTTCCAGGTGTGTTGTAATAATGTTGTGTCAGGTGGTTGTTTTGTTTATGAAATAATTTAGGATTAAGTGTTTAAGATTAAGATGTTAAATGTCGTGATTTGCAGGTTTTTCTTCGGTGTCGTCTTTGATTAAGAGTGGTTAAGGGTACCTTTGATTTCTGTTTACTTTAGTATGTGTTGTTGGTGGAGGTTAATTTTAAAAGGTGTTTACCATTGCCTTGTGTATGTCAGGTTAATTTTAGATGTACCATTGTCTTGTGTATATCCAGGTTAATTTTAAAGTGTCTGCATTGTCTTTTGTGTATGTCTAGGTTAATTTTAGGTGTTACCATTGTCTTGTGTATGTCAGGTTAATTTTAAGGTGTTACCATTGTCTTGTGTATGTCCATTAATGATGTATGTTGTATTTAAGGCTCAAACCGTTTTAGTGTGAGGACGCTCTCTGAAGTGTAGATGCACTAAAACTGAGTGAAGTGTAGTGAAAAGACGCTCTTTGAAGCTCAATTAGTCGCAAAAACAACTAGTGTTGAGTAAGGACGCTCTCTGGAGTGAAAAGAGGCATTATTGGAAAGTGTAGTAAACCATTAATCATATACTGTTATGTCCCTGTTCTTTATTTATGCCAATGGCGATTCTTTCTTTACATAGCTTAGATAGATCCAGACTACGGGTCTGTAGCACAGCACAGCCGTTTTTTTTTTTTTTTAGCGCTACGGGCTGGTGGTGGTGACCTGGGCTTAAGTTAGGTTAATCTATGAGTTTTGGTCTTATTTTTGTTTGACCCCGATATTTGTGTTTTCAGAATAATTTAGCCAGGTCACGGAGACTCACGGGTCCTATGGCACAACATGGCGTTTTAGGCGCTACGGGCTGGTGTACGGTGATGACCTTGGTTACGAGTAACACTAGCCCCATGCATTGGTCGATTTATATTTTTGTTAGCCAGTTATCACAGGTTTAGTCTAATAATAGGTTAGTCTTGTTAACACTAGTGCTCTGCTAGCCTGTACTTACCACTGCCCAGCAAGTTCATGGGGGATATTACCATATTTCTTCGTATGTTAGTACTGATGATATTTTTGGTAGTGGTCACTATAAATTGTTACTTGTATTAGCTTTGAGTCTTAGTATTAAAAAGGTTAGATTTGATAGCCTATTGACTGTATTGAAAGTGGTACAAAATTTTTTGCCACTATCTCTAATCTATTTTTGCCGGCAATGTGATATAGTATTTTTAATCACTTTTGAGTTTTGTCAGACTTTAATTTTTCTTATTGTCCCTGTTTTATTTCATATAGATTGAATTGCTATGTTTGCTTTTGATATTAGCATTTTTAATATATTTCTTTAAATTATGAGTTAGGATTCAATGCATGAAAATTTTCTAGTGGAAAATTTTTTTGTTGGGTAGGAGAGTGTCAGTGTGTGTTTAATTTAACATAAATTAATTTGTTTTGAATAAGTCACTTTGTATTAATTATTTTTGGAGCATGTATGACCCTGTTTCCTCCTCCCGACATTTCTGACTTCTTGTATAGTTTTAATTACAATGAGCTTGTTTTATTTTCACGTGTGGTGTTGGCTTCTCATCCGGGCTGTATTCGGTTGCTGTCTCGCGGGACTGGAGTCAGTCGTTCTGGACCATTAACATTGTGAGGGCTTGGCTTATTTTGGGATTATCACTGGATTTCGAGATCTCTGCCTTTCTTCGGATGCTGCTGCTGTCACTCCTTTGAGAGATTGATTGTTCTACAGTCTCGCACCCTTGGATTCGGTTATTTTACCAAGGGACCTCTCTATAACTGGTTAACAAGATTGGTGACCTGTCGAGATGACGTGTCCATTGATTGTCTTGCGGCGATTAAAGTGATTCTTTCTTCAGTCGCCGCCGTTTGGTAGATCTTAGGAATATATATTATTCCCCTCGACCCGTGAATTGAAGGCTGTGTTAGCCACTACCACCGTTTAGAGCTCACTTAAGGGAAGCAGTTTATTTTTTTGATAAATATTTAGTGTGTAATAAGTTAGGTTATTCTGACTTTTCGACATTCTATTACTTTCAGGGCCCTCTCTTTAAAGTGTAATTGTATAGTCTGTCTTAATTTGGGTGTAAATTGTGTTTGTTATTCAGTGTTTCTGATGTGTAGTTTGATTTGTGTTTATTTAATGTATTTTATGAGGCTCAGTGGTCATTTTCTTTCTAAAAGTTTGTATTATTAAATATTAAGGTTTTTTTATTTCAGTTTTCCTCATCCTCCTTGTTCCATCTCTGCACACTCTGTTGCGGCCATTCCACCTATTGTGGACTTGGTCGCTAGTGACTTTATTTGTATTTTAAGAGACTTGTGTATGTTTGATGGGCGTGGGCCTATAACAGTATATATATATTTACTCGTCTATCGAACTATACTTGACCTATATAAACAGTTCCTACTGTTGTATTCATTTTCCCCCAGCTGTATTCACTGAACCTTAGTAAGTAGTGAAAAAAAAGGGCTCAGCAGATTTGTCATTTTGGGTATTCGCCTCGATTGAGTTATCGAGTCAGAGGTCCACCAGGCCTGTTATTCCACGTCAGCATCATATCATGCGGGCCTCTGTGTGCAAAAGGGCTCCTGGTGCCTGTGGCATAAGGCCAATTTTCATAAACGCCAACCAACGTATTTGCTTGATTTTGAAACATACGACTACTCACTAGTTATTTCTTATTGAGATAGAAAGGATTGCTGGGTAAGATAAGGAGTGGTGAGTGAGTGGGTGGAGTGGAGTGTATTGTTAATTTTTTTTAAGTTTTAGACATTTAAAAAGTTTAAACACGTTTAGAACAGGATAAAATTCCAAGCTCATTTTGCATGATTGAGTACTGAGGGTGAATGGAATCCAGGAGATAAAGAATAAGAGTCACTATGAATGATGGCAGGCGGAGAAAGTGATCAGTTCTTAGAAGTACTCTGGAGCAAAGTGAGGTGGAGAAAATCGTGGAATGGAAGAAATGAGTTACAGAATAAGTGAGGCGATGAAAGGGGAGCAGAATCTCTTCAGAAGCTCTTATAAGAAAACGTTGAATGTCATATCAGATATTAAGACAACTCTGTAGACTAGATGAAAAATGTCTTTGTGATATGAATAAAAATCGTTGATAGCTTAATTAGTTCTTTTAAGTCATAACTGATTTTCACACATGCACACGAGAGAGAGAGAGAGAGAGAGAGAGAGAGAGAGAGAGAGAGAGAGAGAGGGGCGGGGGAGGTGATTGTCGTAAACTTCCAAATACGATTCCGGACATAATCTGTTTCCAGTCAGCTTAAGTGACGCTGAGTGACGGGAGTGCATTGGCTGTAAAATGCGGAAGATCTAAAGCTCCGAAGATTTACTTGAGTCTCTCTCTCTCTCTCTCTCTCTCTCTCTCTCTCTCTCTCTCGTGATGCATGTTTATTCTCTCAGTGAGACGTAATCATTCATGGTCTGGATAGTCTGCCCGATATTACGCGTCTTACGCCTGCAATTAGCAGATGAAATATGGCTAAAAGTGTTAGTGAACTATCGGTGATTAGCTTAATATCAGATTAAGTGATAAACCGTCACAATAAGTTGTCTTGAGTGAATTAATAAATTCTGAAAATCGTAGTCAACCAATAGTGGCAAGGTGGAGAAATCTTGCATGCATAGGAATTATTCAATATGATGAATTGGCAGAGAGGAACTTGGTCTGCTGATCGTGGAGATAAATTTACAACATGTGACCAGAAAAGATGCAAAATCATTCTGAACATGGCCTGAAAGGATCTGATCCTTCAGAATTGGAGTGAATCAGAAATACTAATGAAAATAATAGAAGGAATGCAATGAAAGTTCAGGTTATCAAAGACTTATAAAGAAAATCTACAAAAATCAACACATTCCATCAAAGAAAATAGAAATGCAGTGATTAGTGAATATATTGATTGATGCAATAGGCAAACAGATGCCTAAAGCATATAAACTATATGAGTGTGTGGTATGGCATTGTAAATCCACAAAACCTGATTAGGAAATGCTATGCTTGCCCGCGTGCCCGACACACCCTTCATGTGCTGAAGTTGAGCAAAATAGAAATAAGGACACAAAAATATTTTTGCTCAACATGTCTAGTATGTGGATAGACAAGGTCATTAAATCAAGACTTAATGTACAGATTGTGAGGATGAAGAAAGAAGATGAAGAGGATGAAGAAAGAGGAAGAGGAAAATAGAAAAGAAAGAAAATAAGACTGAAGAGGGAAAAGATTAATGAAAACAAAGAACAGGATAATAGTATGGATGCAGAGAAACTCATAGATTCTACATATGAGGCAATACAGCAACATACTTATGAAGAAATAAATTATGACATGATAAATCAAAATAAAATCCCAAAGAGTTTGTACCCGGATCTCCATACTGATGGGAAAGAACAAGAAAAAAAAAAAAAAGAAAGACACAGTATGCCTTTTGAAAAGGGTAGGTTTGGTGAAAGATGTTATACAAACATCCCAAGATATGTCACAATTATGAGATATATAGCAATGTTCATATCTAGATGGCTATGAAGAAGATGCAGCGATCTACATCCAAAATGTAACAGAAAATGGAAAGAAGGAAATGGATGTATAGTTTAATAAGAAATGTAGGTACATTCATCCTGTAATATAAGCCAAAATCAAAATCAAATACATATAAAAATCAAAGTAAAAATGAAACAAATAAAGAAAAGACAAAGATCATGTGATGAAGGCAAAAAACAAGCCAACAACACATTATGAAATATCAGCACCACGATAGATGTCAACACAGATATAGCACAAGGAACAAGCAATGTATCTATGATGCTGAGGATGGTGCAGATATGGAGATAAGTGCAGGTTTATACAAAGTGAATAAATATGAAGCTGGAAGAACAAGTATAATGGAAAAGTTGGATTTTTTTTTTTAATGTACGAAAGATTTCTGGGGAAATAGAAAAGATCAACATATCAGAACAGGAAAGGGCATGGGAAAATCCTTATTATTACCCATATTAGATTATGGAATGTCATAAACCATCATAGTGATGAGCATGGGGTTTAGTTTCGAGTAACTCAAAAAGAAGAGATAGAGTTCTTAGAAGAACTAACCCAAAATGAAAAAATAGAAATATTGAATATAGAGTGAAACCTGGTATTCCCAAAGAGACTGGTAATGATGACCAGATAAAGGGTTCAAACATAGATCAGATAGAAAAAATAGAAATCAAGGGAACGCGATATATGGGAGAGATGCCAATCAAGGAAAAATCTGTGAGAAATATGTGCACAGAATGTGAATTAATAGCGGTATAGAATTGAATATGAAAAATTAGTGAACATTGTAATATATAGACCCCTAATACTAAGGTTTGACATAATAATTGAAAAATTGGATGAAATATGTAGAAATCACAAGGATTGGACTATACTCCTAACCGGAGACTTTAACTTTCCTTTTGTAGAATGGAAAGAACGAATAGAGACTGTAGTTGTATTTATACATATAAAAAAAGAGAGCAATAGTAGTGCAGAAGATAGAGGCAATTTGAAAGAACTATTGGATGCTACTAGGGCTTATAACATTCAACCAAATAAATCACCTACCAACAAGAAAGGATAATATTTTAGATCTAGATAAGTATTGTGAGCGGGTGAACTATGTTAAGAAATAATAGTATAACACAGTATTTCGGACCATAATGTCATAGAACTAACAGTCCGTTCCAGAACATATGAAAACAGAGAAAAGCAAGAAACGAAAAAATGGGAAGGATATGGAAAATACAATTTCTATAGTAAGAATATAAATTGGTCAAAAATAAATGAAGAATTAAACAAAGAATGGGAAAATATATTTGTAAGTGATGATATACAGGTAAATACCGATATATTATATAAAATAATGAAATAGTGGAAAAATATATACGAGAAGAAAAAGTAATCATCAGTCACGAATTCCAGAGACAGAAGGATCTTGTTCCAGAAAATTAGAAAGTGGAAAAAAGCTCTTGCAAAAGAAAAGAATGCATGGAAAGTGATGGAACTAAAAAGTAAGATAGAAAATGCAGAACAAAAGATTATACAATCAAAAGAAAATGAAAAAGGGAACCTAGAAGAAATGACACTACAAAATATCAAGCAAAACCTAATTTTTATTCATATGCAAAAAAGATGAATAAAGCCAGAGTAGAATAAACTAAATTGAAGGCGATTAACTTGAATGGAAAAAGGAAATATGTAACATATTGGCAGAAAGATATAGGTGAATTTACCTAGAATTGAAAATAGAAGATAATGATACAGAAGTAAGAGATGAAAATACTGAATATTTATCAGATATAGATATTACAAGCGATATTGTACAGGCTATTATGTGAAATTAAAAATGGATCAGCAGCAGGACCAGATGGAGTACCTGTCCTTATTGTTAAAGAAAGTGGTTCATTCAATCGCAAAACCGCTAGCAATATTATTAAGACAAAGGAAGCATAGATACAGGCAAGATTTATGATGAGCATAAATTAGCATATATTACTCCTACTTTCAAAAAGTGGTTCAAGACTAGAGGCAAGTAATTTCTGACCTGTGAGTCTGACATCTCATATTATGAAAGTATATGAAAGGGTAATAAAACCTCAGTGAAACATTTAATGAAAAATAGATTGTTCAATATAGGACAACACATGGTTTTGTACCCGGAAAAAATTACAAACCGCTGTTAGTCCACCATGAAAGCATATATAAAAATATGATAAATGAAAAGATACAGATGTGGTTTACCTAGACTTTTGCAAGCTTTGACAGGTAGATCATAATATATTAGCGAAAAAAGTGTTAGAAAACATAACATTGTTGACAAAGTGGAAAGATGGATAAAAGAATTTTGCAAAACAGAAAGCAGATAGTGATTGCAAGCGATGAAATCGGACGACTACGGTAATATCCGATTGTACCACAGTGCGGTGTTAGCTGCATTGCTGTTTGTGATTATGATTGCAGACGCAGACAGTAATATTAAGGACTCAGTAGTAGAAGTTTACTTGAATGACACAGGATAAGTAGAAATTGCTTGTGATGAAGATAGGAACTCGCTACAGAGACCTAAATAAATATATAAATGGGCAGAGATAAACTAGGATGGTATTTTGCTCTGATAAATTTGAATCAATGAACTATGGTGATAAAGTAGGAATCTATATGCATATAAGGACCTAATAATGAGACAATCTACAAACAAGGGAAACGATTAAAGACAGCGTTGTGATGTTGAATACTAGGAAATATGTTATGCAATGATCAGAATAGCAATTCTATTGGCAGGAAATGCAAAGCAAAAATGGGAATGTTGTTCGGCACTTCAAAACAGAAAGCTGAACACATGATTATGCTTTATAGGCGATACGTCGTAGTCACTTGAATATTGCAATATAATATGGTACCCACATACCAAAGGATATTGCACAAATGAGTGTACAAGGTCATTACAGCTAGAATAGAAGAAGTTAAAGACCTTGACTACTGGGAAAGACTACAATTCTTAAATTTATATAGTCTTGAAAGGAGAAGAGAACGCTACATGGTAATTCAAGCATGGAAACAGATAGAAGGAATTACCGAAAATATCATGGAACTAAAATTATCAAAAAGAGCAAGCAGAGGTAGATTAATAGTGCCAAAAACTATACCAGGAAAATTAAGGAAAGCACACAGGACATTAATCCACCACGCACCAGCATCGATAATGCAGCGTCTATTCAATGCGCTGTGTCATCTGAGAACATAGGAGTATGAGCATAGATGTGTTTAAGAATAAATGGAAGCAAATATCTAAGATGCATCCCAGACCATCCAAGACTGGAAAGATGCAAAATATACCGGGAGAAAGATGCGTTAGCAACTCTCTAGTAGACATCAGGCGCCTCACACTGAGGACCTGGGGCAACGAACAATTGTAAGGTCTGCAGGTGAGGTCTCTCTCTCTTCTGGGATCTAAGAGTCCCAACTTCTCTTTCGAGATAGTAGTCTTCTTGTTGTGGAGGTTGCAGCATCGCAAGATTTGACGCCAGAAATTTTGTCTATTATTATTATTATTATTATTATTATTATTATTATTATTATTATTATTATTATTATTACACAATAACAGTTATTAATGCTATTATTTTATATCTATTTTCGATTTGCTGTGTAGGTAGATTTTAAATTCAGCTTTATTTTGCATCAACGTTAATTTCTCGGATTAAAGTTTCACGCTGTAATGATGCTTATGATTCTGATGGTATTTGTTATTGATGATGATGATTATGATGGACTGAATATCTTAACCTTGTATTACTCCCCTTGCCTGTTTGTTTTGTATTACTTCAAATTCATCAGTAAATGATAGTCATTATATATTCGTATCCTAAATCACTTGCAAATGTTTTGTTGTGGTATGTGTGTGTTAGAAGATCTCAATAAGCTTGACACAAAAATGCAGAGATTGTAACTGTTAGGCCCCAAAAAAACTATATTTTTCAATAACATTCCTAGAAGTGAAAAACAACATCTGGAAAAGTTGAGTGACTGACATTCTTACAATGTGTGCTGCATGTTTGTGCGTGTGTGTAATTTTTAAAATTTGTCCTAAAGTAAATGTTTCCTAATTATTGAATGACTTTTTAATTCTGACTGAATAGTTATATTTTATCTTGTTTGATAGATATTATCAGTAATCAATAATGAAAGGAGCCTTACTCTCTACTTCATTGAATCTCAGACTTTTCAGTCTAAGGAAGATGAATCTCTGTTGTTTGTTCCTTCTTGAAAAGTGTGACACCAGACCAGAGATTAATATGATGCTCTTCATAACCAATCTCTCTCTCTCTCTCTCTCTCTCTCTCTCTCTCTCTCTCTCTCTCTCTCTCTCTCTCTCTCTCTCTCTCTCTCTCTTTATTGTATTCTGCTAACATAGAATTCGTCTAATGCTTGAATGATTTTATGATGTATATTAAACAGTTTAGACCCTGATTAAACAGTTTGAACTGATAAATTCTCTATTAATCCTGGATCTTTCTGTACAGGCCCTTTCATAACTCTTAACGAAGTGGCTGTAGATACAAACACAATCCTGTTGATAGTGTCACAAAGCTATGCGGTACTTTCCTGAAAGCTGTACTCAGTTCCCCATCGTGCAGAATTAACGAAGTAATAACATTCATTTTTAATCAAATCGTTTAGGCGAATGCTATGGCTCTTTAGTTTTAATTGGAAAAATTGTCAAGGGAAAATGGTGCTGCCATTTGGACATATTGTATTTAGATTTCAGTTCGGTTATGTATAGTGTATATGTATATATATATGCACTTATATATATTAGATATAATACATTATATATATATATATATATATATATATATATATATATATATATATATATATATCTTTCATATATATATATATATATATATATATAGTCTCGATAGTGGGCAGCTACTTGGAAATCTGGCTTAATGATAAATAATATTGCCAAGACCAGGAAGAACATTCTTTATTGTACAAGCTTTCGAGTATAAAACCTCATCATCAGGCTGAAAAAAACCGACAAAGGATGAGAATCAATAAAATTACAATAAAATGAATTGTCATAATAAATCTTCAACTTAAAAATATAATAAATATATAAAAAATGAACAAGTAAATACAAACTAAAAGGAGTGAGACGTAAAATAACGAAAAATTAAAAACACAAACATAAATACTAAAAAATAAAAACTAAAGTGAAATGTAAACAAACTACCACTCACAAAGTAAAATATTTAACGACACAATTGAGTACCTACTATGAAATTACACGATAGCTAGTTGAATACCAGACGAGTTGTTGTTCCGTTCCCGGCTTCATCTTTTAATAGTTAGCGACTCTGAAATTGAGTCCAGTCTATTTTGAACAAAAAGACAGTACCCAGAAAATCGGAGTCAGTGAAAGGATGGTCCTATGTTCAAACTGTGTTCTATAACATGGCAGAAAAGAGGGTGGTTGGAAGGAAACCTAGTTCTAATAGAAAGACCTCTGTGTTCCAAAATTCTGTGTCTGTGTAGAACTAGATCCCACGCGTATCACCAGACCACACACTGCGAACAAGTGAACAAATGCAAACGACACAGGAATTAAGGTCCACAGGCAGAGTAGGCTTCTCTCTCAAAAGTGATCTTATTGTAAAAGGATTACAGAAAACAAACCGGAAACTGATTTGAGGGAAACAATGCTTAAGTATTTCTTGTAACTTTTTCGGACCATATAGCTACATACTATGACCAAGGTAAGGTAATTTACTAGCATTATGTACGCCTGGGGCGAAACTTTTCATTTAAAATATTTTCATAATTTTGTTAGATACAAATATGGGGTAAGAATTCTCAGAGAAAATTCTGGAGAGAAAACCATATCTTGATGAAATAAATTAAAATCTCACCCTTTTGATTTGTATTTACTTGTTCATTTATATATTTCGTTATTATTTTTAACTGAAGATTTATTATGACAATTCATTTATTGTAATTTATTGATTCATCATGTATCAGTTTTCAGGTTTATACCTCGAAAGCTTGCCTGACAAAGAATGTTCTTCTGAATACAGCAATATTATTTATCATTAAGCTATATATATATATATATATATATATATATATATATATATATATATATATATATACACACACATACACACACACACACACACACACACACACACATATATATATATATATATATATATATATATATATATATATATATATGTTTTATATATAGGCGAACTATATATGTACATTAGAAATTGGAAATGACTATTGCAGATTGACCACATGTTTAAATTAACCATTTCCGTACGACTTGTTCCTGTTGCTTCGAATTGATAGTGCAATTGTCGATATATTTAATTTTAACTTTAATATTGAGTTTTCCAGTTGGGAGCACATTACCGGCTAAGTCAAGCATGAAGTTGCAATTGCCGTAAATATTCATTGAATCGCTTTCACGAAAAAGACACAGACTCACGTTCAATTTTACGTTTATAATACTGAACACAAACTTCTGTTCTGATTTTCTCACAGAAGACGAATAGGAAATCTACTCATGTCTTCATAACAGACAAAAACGCTGGTTCGTACACTAAACCAGCACACATCACAAACAAGCAGGTAGTTTCCAATTAAGAAGTTTGTCTTAACTTCGGCGTCAGGAACATTGACATTTAGCCAAGAAAATAAAGATTATACGAATAATGTAAACATGAGAAAAACCAAAGAAAACTAAAGAATAAATGGGTTAAAATACAAAACTAAAGTATAAATGGATTAAAGTAGAAATATAAAAATAGCGAGGGGAAGTGACAGACAGACAAAGGGATTTAGCGTTGCAGAGTATATAATACTCGTATATCTGTGAACGTTGTTAATTGCCATTCTCAGTTTGCAAATATTACTGTGTAAAGATGGGAAGGGGAACTGGATGTACAGTACATAAATAAACTGATTCACGTAGTCTGGTTGTCCCCATCTGAGTTCCTCCTTCATTTCCTTCTGCTGAAGTAAGTCATTGCCGTTATTCCTTTTTTTTCTAGTATTTTCTATCTGTGTTTTGTCACTGTTGTCCTTGATGGACTCTTCAGGAGAAATGTTAAAAGACCTTTCCTATCAGTATCTAGTGGTACTTGTAACAGTAAAATATTCCTTCTATCTTTGGTGTGATTATTCTCTTTTATTTTTCTTAGTCCAATATTCGATGCAAAAAACCTTTAACTTGTTTTCGTCAAATTTTTTCGTAACATTATATGTAACGAAATTGGTCCGTGTCAGAGAAAGTTTTCAGCCTGGGCTAAGCCGTCATGCAACGCTAATGAAAATGGATTGTAATGAAACATTAACAGCATAAAGGAATATAAATATAATTTGTTTGTACACATATACACACTTACATATATATACGTATATTATATTATATATATATTTTATATATATATTATATACATAAATACATATAATATATATATTACATGTATATACAGTATATATATATATTTATTTATATATATATATATATATATATATATATATATATATATATATATATATATATATATATATATATATATATATATATATATATATATATATATATATATATATATATATATATATGTAATATAAACGAAACCATTTTGCGTAAGATGTACGTGTAACTAGCAAAAGTAATGTTTGATACCAATACACTGTGTATCATCTAATTTCAGTGGGCTTGACACATTTACCTTTCTCCAGAACTGTTTTACGTTTTTCTTGTTTTCAGTGGCATTCTTCTTTACTGCCTAAACTTTCAAGCTTTCTCTTGCTGTTTGGCTGGTTCTGGATTGGGGGCGGAGGATATGAGAGGCTTTTGACTGGGATGAACCAATTTAACCTCTGCTTTTATTTTTGGGGTCAGTGTTTGGTCTTTTGTTTTGGTCTTCTTTTGCACCATTATTCAGTTATGCATTTAGTAAGTATTATTTATGTATTACCACGGTGATTCACTTTTGTAGGTGACAGTTATAATCTTTACTGCAGTAATTCTTTCATTAGGTTCTTTGTTCTTCCTTCTTTGAGTATTAAAATTGCCGAATTTTTATGTATGTATGTATGTATGTATGTATGTATGTATGTATGTTTGTATGTATGCATGTATGTTTATAAGGACTAATAACCATTTTCCTGATCCCGAGAACTTGAGCAAGTGTATGTATGTATGCATGTATGCCTGCGTGCATATTGATTCCCCATTAAAATGAAAATCTGTTACATTACCTATATATGTCGAATTGCTTTACTTTGGGCTGTCGTTCTTCCATTCGGTTGCCTTTCTTAACCCAAATTTCTTTTATTCCATTTCGCCCCTTTATTCCTTTTGTGCTTATAATCAGTGTTGTGGTTTTATCAATACATGTTAATTTAACAATAAAAGTTCTAAGATTAACGAATGCATGGTAGTGTATTTTATTTGTTGCTGAATAAGCTTCCTTTCATTTATAATGTCTAAATGAAGCCTTAAACCAGTGGTTCTTAATCTTTTATTACCACGCCGCCTCTAATAATTGGTCCACCTCACATTGCCATCTGCAGTAAAAATCCCTCCCAATTTAAAGGAAAATAAAAGAGAAGAGAGAAAGAAGGGGGTTTCGAGGATAGGGATAGGAAGAAGGTAAATAATTAGCAAACATGGTAAGAAGCCCAACGAGCCTGACTAGAACAGTAGAATATAGGAAACTACTGTTATACGTTTGCATTTTTTTTATAAACTTCTGAATATTAGTTCTTCACTCTTGTTAAGAGAATAACGAATATAATTAGAGAATTTTAAAATTTTCCCTAGGGCTCGCGCCTCCCCTGGAAATTGCTGAGGCCCCCCCTATGGGGGCGTGCCCCCCAGCTTAAGAACCTGCTTCCAAACATTAGCTCATGAAACTTGACTAGTCTATTTGGTTACCAAAAGCTATACAATTTTGATTACTTTGGTAAGGATATCAGTGCGGCAGTTCTTATTATCATTTGCACACTGGAAGATAAGTAATTCTACAACACGTTCTGAGATAAAGGCCGGTTGGCTAGTTGAGTGAATCGCGAAGAGAGAGAGAGAGAGAGAGAGAAAATGCCGTAATGCACTGTTCAACGAGCAGGCCAACAAGAAACTTTTGGGTTATCCGAGCTTTCGGTCAGCAAGATGCCAGGCCGTTGAAAAGTTTACGACGTATCCAAAAAGATATCAAAATCTTATTGAGAAAACTATTATTGAGTTTTTAAACAACTGGATATATATGTATCCGTTTATCGAAAATGGAAGATTATAATATAATGCTTAAAAGCAGAAAATACTGGCTTCAAAAGTTATAAACTCTAAAATATAGTAATATTCGTCTTGTTTAATAGTGTATGCCTTCGTAACTTACAAGAACATTGTACAGTGGTGTATTTACACACATATA
>NC_089748.1:25968590-26006302 GCF_040412425.1 Macrobrachium rosenbergii
ATTAGGAACATGAGCAATGCTGAAACTTGATTGGTAAATTTATTGTAAGTTTCACAAATTCACCAGTTAATTGAGATTTTTAAATTCAGGAGTGTTGGGAAAAGCCTTGCTTCAGACGAGTAATATTTGTTCCATGTATTATTTTGGCTGTTCTGGATTTGTGTGACATTCATTTCAGTTGCCTAGTACTTTAAAGATATTGGTACCCTAATATCCTGCAATTATAGGAAAATGAGGCTTTTGGGTGGGGTGAAAATACAAAATAAGTGAAACAGCAAGGATATATTCTAACATCCACATGATAGTGTACTTTGCAGGTTCTGATTTTTAATAGTGAAGCATTGACCAGCCAGGCCTGTTGAGTCAATTTTACCGTAACCATAATTCGTCTAGTTTGATGAACTGAGGTAAGGCATTTCTAATTCTGAAAATAGTCATGAGATTATGATAATATTCAAACTTCTAATTAGCTCACATGTTTTGTTTGAAATTTTGTGGAAAATCAGTAACACAGATGGCTAAATTTTGATGTCTTACAGGTATAAAAACTGGGACACTGTTGAAAACTAAAACTTTAAAAAATGCATGAATATCTTTGATTCATCCAAATGAGGCGGAATTATTTTCTCTATTTTTAGTGTGTGTTTGAAGGTTTAAAGTAACATCATACACTAGGTAAGTAAGGACCTGATAGCCTACATTGTATTGGTTGGTCCAGGTGAGACCAAGCACCTGAGTTAGGTGTAGATACAGGTAGAGTTGGTTACGACCCCAGGTTAGGCTAGGTGATAAGTACCCCACCCTCTGGCCGTAAGGATCCAGCATCCTAGGTTAAGTTTGCATTAGGCTAAGTTGCATCTATTTATTTTAATTACCAGGGCTATTCATGGTTAGGATGGGAGTGTGGTTAGGTTAAATCGCAAATATTCAATTGAATTGATTTTAATTTTTATTTACAGTACCTAGCCTAGGTCAGGTTGGGTTGTTGTCAGTGGGTGAAGTACTAGGTTAGGTTAGGTTGTTGGTCAATTGGTGAAGTATCTTCCTTAAAATTAAACTCCTTGCATATTATTTTGAGAATGGGTCAGTTTATATGTGCCATGACTAATGTTCATGTTCTTGTGGAAACTATTTCTTGTGAGTCAGTTACAGGATGGTTGAATGTTTTTGATGTATGTTGTCAGGAGGCTAGGAAAAATGTTTCCAGCGTCTGCACCTTGCCGCATGATTTTTCTGTACTGATTGGACGTGTAATAAAGCACTGGAGTGTCATAACTGGTTTCTTCTGCTGTTCTGTTCGCATTTCCAGTAGGATGTTGTAAAGGATGGATCATCTAAGGGAGTCTTTAATACACGACAAGGAGGCCTGGAATCTCAGGGGTACCCACATACTCCCGTTAGATGGCGCCAGATCACTTCTCAGCACATTATTTTGCGATTGGCGAGATCGTTACCAAGCCCTTAATGACCGCTTAGCTGCAATGGCCCGAGTGGCGTGTCTATCGCAGGTTTTTAGCCCACCACTACCAGAAGTGTTTTTGGAAATGTCGTTGGCCTCCTTCAGGACTTGAAACAAAGTCCATGACGCGTGGCTTAGGCTATTTAAGCTTCAACCAACTGATGCAGTTCAACATTATGTCTTGCTGCCCCAGAATAAAAATGAACACTGGATGCAGGTATAGTGATGCACAGTGGATAATTTGTCTCAGAAGGGCATTGGATGCTATAGGGGCCATGGTTCTATGCTTCAACTGGCCGTGCATTGATCTGTTTTTTTACATGCAAGGGCGTGAGGAGTCAATTAGTGAATAATTTGCAAAGTGCTCTCAAAAGCCATGGATTGTTGTTACAGTGTTTCTAAGCTGTCATAGCGATTATGTCATCATCATATGCATTAGGAAGCATATGGTAGGTCTAAGGGATGAGATATTGAAAAAAGTACCTCTATAGGTCATGTGATTCCTTTGTAGACTGTAGATGCCTTAAGGGCAGTGTGCGACATATGAGGCAACCCGCAAAGATGCTTCCATGCCCCTTTGCATGACACATGGCATCAAGAGCCACGTGCAGCCGATGTTTGGAACAGACCCCAGCCCCGCTGATTTTGCAGCAGTGAAGAGTGGTTTAGGTCCAGAGTTTCCATCAATGCTCGATGTGTGGGAACTGTGGGTGCATGAGCCAAGGAAGGTCTTGTGCCCGGAAAATGGTGTTTGTCATGGCTGTCAAAAAATGCGGCCACATGAAACATTATTTTTTCTTTTCAGAAAAAGATGGTGAGTGATGCCTGCTTCAGTAACACTGGGAGGCGGTCACCGCATTACAAGAGTGTGCAGCCTACTATACAAGTGATAGTGTCCTCATCAGTGCATGGGCCTAGGCCTAAGGGTCCTGGCCTGTACAGGCTGTAACTAGAAGGCCCAAGTGTTCAAGCAGGCCCCACTTTTGCTGTCGACCTCATTGATGTTCCTTTCACAAAACAACTTGGGGGCCTATTGATGTTGATTGTTCGATTGGATGTTAAATATGGGGACTCGCCCCTCTTCGCATTCAATCGTGCCAGGACAACCGTTAAGAAGTGTATTTTATCAAGTCTGCATGGTCTTGCAATCCATCATTAGGCTGCTTGTACAAACCTTATTGATCAAGTGCTGATCCTTTCCCCAGTACCTACCAGTTTCAGAACAGCCTACGCACTGGAGCATGAGATCCCCACCCCATTGAGCCATCCCTGCCCACCCTCATCCATGCCCTTTCCACCAGTGGAGAAAGTTTTATAAAGTGGAGCAGTGGCTCTTACTGCCATTTTCATCATCAACTTTCAATACAGAGAGGCCCACCCCAGTCATGGAGGAGCAAGCCGCGAAATATTCACCTTGCAGGGCAACCCTATGCATGCCACATTTCAGTGCAAAGCATTGGGAGTCAAGTTTTTATAAGCAGTTGGACAGGACATGGGCATCGAGGAGGTACCCACTGGTGAAACAGCAGATTGGTGTACCTGGATGGTCATTGTTGCCAAAAGTCCAGTCCAGCCCGCCCGCACTGTGGACTTTCAGGTTTGTGATTGCCTCCTGCAGGAGATAGTTTATCACACCCCTAGTCCTTTCGACATGATCTCTGGTGCCTTTACATTCCTTCAAGACAGTGGCAGGATCCTCCGTTGGGAGCTACCAGGTGGAGTTAGATGAAGAAGCCGCAGACTCACAACCTTTATCACACCCTGTCGCGTTACCGGTACAGAAGAACACCCATGGGACACTGTTCAGCTTCAGATGCCTACACCAAAGAGGTTTGATGACGCCATCAGGACATCCCCAAAACACAAATGTGATCACGATACTCTTCTGTATGACAACATCGTCGAGGAAAGCCAGCATTTTATTTTTTCTTGGACACGTGTGTGTATCAAAAGGGCATAACCATCAAGCCAGAGAAATTCAGTTTCTGCCGAAGTGAACAAATTTTAAATTCCAGCTGGGATGGGATTCCACAGGCCCACAGAGGAGTAATCTAGCTGCCATACGGAGATTCCCTATGATGACAATACTCTGTCACTGACATCAGGTGAAATGAGTATGGCTTTGTCAACCAGTTGGCACCCTTCCTCGCTTCACTGCCCGCTGATGGATTGCTTTTAGAGACCTCCTGAAGAAGTCTACAAGCAAATGGTGTGTACTGGGATAAAAACCTACAAGAGATTCCGCCAAGCACAAAAACATTTGCAAGCTGGCCAAGGATGGGCTGGTATACTATGACAAATCCCGACCTACAGCGGCCTAACAGATTGGAGCAGGGGATGGGTTAAGTTGTCATCCTGCAGCAGTACTGTCTGCTTGTGCTGTCTTGATGCCCCATTTTGCTGCAAGGGTGGGTATTATTGCCTTCTACATTGGAGCCGCCATTTGTCTTATGAGCGTTTTCAGCTGGAGCCATGCTGCTGTTGAGGGGACCTCTTAGCTGTCATTTTGTCTCAAGAAGGCCAGGCTACTCCTGTTGGGCTGCCCCCAACTTACTGATAAATGACTGATCACTACCGCCACTTCTTGGTCAAGCTCCTGGGTGATAGATTTGCAGGATATACTAAACCCAAGACTCTTCCGTCTCAGGAAGACCCTACAATACATTTCAATGTAAGTACTTACCAGGAAAGAGGATTTTTCGCTGCTGACTTCTTATTGGTCCCTGCTCTCCGTGCGAACCAGATGACAAGTTCTGAACTTGAAGAGGATATGACTGCTGCCCTTATCGCTGCTTGACCGCCCTTGAGCAAGAATGCCTCATACTGGATGAGGAGGAGGGTCAAAGCAGCCTCTTTGGTTTCCCCCACAGTACCAACTGCTGGCAGCTAAAGTTGCAGTAAATGACTTATTTATAGGCACAGGAGGTGGCCTGCCTACGTCAGTTTTACTCAGTTAGGGACAGGTTATCTATGGTAGAAGCCTGAAGTCTACACTTACAGACAAGGATGCCCCGTCTTTGCTCATCCCAGAGGAACTTACAAATCAAGTCATTACAGGCCTACATGCAGGACATCAGGGGTAGACTCCATGTGCTCCATGAGGCTAGACAATCAGTTTTACTGGCCGGGGATGGAAATGACCTGCAGTGACTATTTATATGGATGTGCCTCTTGTGATGTACATGCTCCATCACAATCTGCTGAACATTAGTACTCACCACCTCAGAATATTCATTCCAGTCGACAGTGGTGGACATGCTACAGTTGGAGGGCCATGTACATGGCCATGCAGGCTTTCAAAAGCTCACCGGGTGGCTGGAAGTGGTTCACACTTCAAATTGCTGAACGTCATCAAAATTATATCAGTCTTGAGGACATACTTCACAAGATGGGGAGCACCAGAGCTAATCTCGACAGATGGGGGCACAAACCTCATTAGTGCAGAGACCACATCATTCTTCTGAAAATGGGGTTTCATTCGCCTGTGTTCAGCCCATTACCCCCAGTCTAATGGAAGGGCCGAAGCAGCAGTCAAGACTGCCAAAGAGGATCATCAGGTCTAACATAGGCAAAGGCGGCCTCGATTGCAACAAGGCATCCCTGGCAATTCTTCCAGTACCTCAATACACCCCTAAGGGTTTGACAAGTCCCAGCACAGCTCGCTATCGTTTGGCAGCTCAGAGACGGGTGCCAACACCCAGACAGCATTACAAGGTGGAGAGACACTGGGATGAGATAATTCAGCGGAGGGAGCTACGAATGGCAGAGTCCCAGAGGAGACCCACCATATACTGGTACCAGGAGCTTCTACCTGGTTGTCAGCTGCAGGGTAAGGTGCAGGATCCTGTAACCAAAACCTGGGACCGATCTGGGTTAGAAGTAGGTCTAGGGCCACCGACAGTATCTCGTAATGTTGGATGGAAGCGGTCAGGTGTCACTTAGAAACAGGAAGCACCTGAGTTTGAGTGTTAAAAAGCAACCCCAACGTCCTCAGCCATTCCCCAAGCCTGGAACCTGCTCCACCTCGTCCAAAAAAGGCGCACAGTGCAACCCTCATGGATGGGCGAGTATGTCATTTAGGTGATATCGATGCGTTAACCCATCTTGTGCTTGTGTCACCTTGTACAATTACATTTTTGTTGTCCATATGCTCATTTTATCTTTTGTTTTCAGTAAGCTGAACTGGATAGAAATTCTGTTGTGCAAACATATTTTATGCATGTACTATATATTATTGCCATGCATGTCCTTGTATGTTGTGACACTCAGTGTTAACCATTGCTTTTGTCCTATAGGATCTTCCTTTTACAGCTTTCTTTGTCTATATATATGCATTTAATACATGTTTACTTATTATTTTCATTTAATATTTTGCCATTCTGCCATGACCATAATCTTAGGGGATGTAGGATGGTTGATTGTGTGTGATGTATGTTGTCAGGAGGAGAGGGTTTGGCGCCAATGTTTCCGGCGCGTCTGCACCTTACTTGCAGTCACGCCTCTGTACTGATTGGACGTGTAATAAAGCACTGGAGTGTCCCGACTGGTTTCCTTCTGCCTCTAACAGTCAGTGATGTTTCTTTCCTAGTTCATTATAAGAAAAAAACTATCTTTTTCTTCTGGTCAGTTGATTGTATGACTTTTTCATTTGCCATGTTTAAAAATTTCACTGTTCATCTATGCATATTTTACATATCTTTTATGCCGTTCTGTTTTCATTTCCAGTGTTTTCCTGTTTGACTCATAAAAAACTTTTCATACAAATTACTGTACATGGCATCTGGTATACACATCCATTAAGTATTGTCAGGTGACTTCTTTATAAGTACATGTTTCATTGTTTTAAATTTTACATCAAGTCAAAATTCTTAATTAGTTTGGGATTATCTATGAAATCATATTATTTGCCACAAGCAGGGTTTTTATGTCATAAATTTATTTTTGATAAAATAAAATCTATTTTTGCCACTTTCAGTGCATTGTGTAACACAAAGTCAGGATATTTCAGCTTCTTACCTATATTTCTAATTATATATATTTCATCATCATTGTATTCAGGATACATATATGTAATACTATTGAGTGACATGGATGTGACAGCTTATTTCTTAACCTTATTGCTGTGACCAGAATAATGAACGACATTGTAAATATTGGTGGATATTTTGCACAGACTGTGTTTAAACCTGTTCCTAGTTCTGTGCATTGGCAATCCAAAAGGAGTAGACAACCTCATTTTCCATTTCCATAGTGAATTTTATTATTGGTTCTAATTCAATTTATTTTTATAAAGAAGTTATGTACATTTTGTTACCTGGTCAAACACACATTATATCGTTATCGTACCAGAATCATAATACATTGCGTGGAATGATTTTCTTTAATATTTTTTATTGAAAGATAACATACACAAGTTGATTGACGCTATCGTCCTCTCGTTTTGTAGATTTTTACAGCGCAAGATGTCTGATGAAACTGAAAATTAGACACTGAATGCCTGTGGTTTTAAGCCCCACACATTGCAGTTCTGCTTAATGTCAGAGATCTCTGGAACCTCTTTTGTTGATGGTGGCCTGGTAGAAATCATGACAGATTATTTTTGAGAAACATATTTTTTAGGCCAGAGTGGTATTGGTTATCGATGTATATTGTTAAATCACAGTCTCAATGCGTGTTGCTTTTTAAAAAAAATTACAAAACCTCCCATTTTATATTTAGATTATGCATCAGACATAACTTTTTTCTTTTCAGATCAAACCCGTTGTCAGCCACTAGTCTAGAGGGAGAGACATTCAAGATGGAAGACAAAGATGGAAGACAACTTCAACATAATTGCCATGAAAATATTTCTCATTCAGAATTTTTAAGACATCTGTTTCTTTGGCATATTGTTTGATTTTCGGTGATTTGCTAAATCAGTCAAACTCACCGTAACATATTAAAAAAATGGAGATCGTATCACGAACCTTTATTCTTCAGACAATTACACGAAACTGAGAAGGCTTTCATGAACACTGCGTAATTCATATTAAAGCCCAAAGGATAATTTAGAAAATAAATATTAATGCAAGAAGGGTGTTAACAAAAGTACATAATCACAAGTTTCCGAGAACAGAACACCATTATTTATGCAAGTTTTTGCTTAATAGAAACATTATATGACTAGTAAAGTGCAGTTTTGCGTTTTTGAAAGTTTTATAAGGGTGTTTAGGGGAGTGTATAGTTACTACCGTCGATCGCGTTTGCGCCAAGCTCAACACTAAGTTGTTATGTTTCACCCGTCCTACAAAAAATATTAAATTTGGTAAGTGATCTACCGCATTTTTTTGTAATTTGTGATGTAAATTCCAGTATTCGTTATTTTTTATGACATTTTGTATAATGATCAATGAACTTTGTTTTGCCATGTTTTGATGAAAGTTGATAGGTTGGTACCTGTAAAAGTAAATGATTTTTCCAAAAAAATTTTTGACCTAGTCCTATATTCGTAAGTCACAAATTGGTACTTATAGGGTTAGTGATTGTATCTCCAAAATAGTTTTATCTTGACTTTTATGTGAATATCACAGAACAGTTTAAAGGTTAAAATTTTATTTTTCAACGTTTTATCTCTCCCTCCTTTGGTGAAGTTTGGTGCATATGTAGGTGGTGGTTAAGAACGATTCCAGTCTCATTTTTTACCCTTGCCCGTTATTCTAGGTAGCAGGTTAGTTCAAATTCGATTATTTCCTTTTTCGATTTTGAAGAAACTTGGCAGAGTATATATTATACAGTTTGTGGTAGTTTAAAAAAAATTTATCATGGTCTATCTTTCAAGGTTACAGATCTTCCGAAAAGTCAGTATTTTATCTTTCATTTTTAAACTGATTGCACTTGTCGATGGATCTTGGGACAGCTGATTATACAAAACAGATATTTTTTTACCATTCCCTGTTTTTCAAGTTTACGATAAAATTTAACATATAAACTTTTAGTATTTTCCATCTAATTTTCAGAAAGTAATATAGTTACAGAATTATTCTTTAGGATGCACAATACAAGTACTTTTGGGTGAAACGGCGCCTTGTAAGGAGTGAGGCAGTTCATCCCCTTCAGATGGCAATAAACCATTTGCTTTTGTAATCTTTAAGATGTCATTATTTCTCATGCTATTATTTAGACAAAATGTTTATCAAAATGTAAGACTGGAAAAAAATTGATAGTTCATGATTGCGCTGCATATATCATATCAAAGCACAATTACTATAAAGCTTCTGATTGCCAGAAAAGGTTAAGTTGAAATGTTCATAATATTACTATTCGGCTGTCATATAAGGCTTTATTTATGACAGGGTTAATTATTATTGTTCTACATTGTCCCCTAATTCTCTTAATTTTAATGGAACTTTGTAGGTTAATTGCCTTTGCGATGACCTGTTATTTTCCCTTGATAATTTTGTAGGTCTGAATTCGGCATAAAATGCCAGAATTTTATAGTACTTTCTATAGATCCCAGAAACTTTGATAAATATTTCACTGATTAACCTCTAGCTCTAAGTTTTTAATTTTTGCATTTAGGTTGGCAGCTCCCTTGGTAATAATGAATTAAGTATGATTTTACCATGTTCAGTTCTTCAAGTCAGCCTAAACAGTATTTCAGACGGAAGAAACTTTGTTTGGGGTAACCTTGACCCGATTATTTTCCATTTTTTTTTAAAATAGTCATTTTGCAAGCTCAATAATTTTTAGACCTTATTCATGGTCTTATTTTCCAAGATCAACATTTTTTCCTCTTATTTTGTAGATCCATTTTTGGTTTCACAAGTCAGTTTAATTGCCAAAATTTTGGCCTTTTTATTTATATCATAGAAATTGGCAGTAAAAGGCCTTTGGTTTGCGGAAGCTTCAGCAGGACGTATAATATAAAGTAAACAAGCAGTCACCAGTATTAATTATTATTTTGTTGAGTTAGATATTAATTAGGATACGGCTTCAAAAAGTCTTAGGTTAAATGCCACAGTGATTATTTATAGTGCAGTTACACCATCTATTAGAGGAATTTATTTCTGGTGATAGAAATTCATTTCTCGCTATAATGTGATTCGGATTCCCACAATAAGCTGTAGGTCTCGTTGCTAGGTAACAACAAGTTCTTAGCCAAGTAAAACAAGTCTAATCCTTCAGGCCAGCCTGGGAGAGCTGTTAAATCAGCTCAGTGGTCTGGTAAAACTAAGGCATACTTAACACCATCGATTGGGGTTTTAGCATGGTACTAAATAACTTCCAGAAATCACAGCTTGTACTTATGAAAAGATATTTTGAGTTCCACCATGTAGTGGCTTTGGGCCATCAATATGGCCTAGAAAAGCTGATAAATTAAGTTTTTCTAAAAGTTTGTTTTTTATTGGATAAGGTTCCCCTCCTCCGTCAAACTGCTGAAGCTTTATGTGGGTTTAATCCGTCGGTGCTTTCAATAAAACAGATTATAACAGTTAAGAAAGTGACCCCACCCTCCTCGCTTTTTCTTTAGAACCTGTTTCTTTCTGCCGCAGTGTTTTCCTTGCTGCCCTTTGTGTCCTATATGTTTTATTTTTTTTTTCGCCGTTTATTCAGGAGACTAAAGAAAAAATAGCGCACTCTCAGGTGGCATCGTAACATCTACGAGTTCACGTGTGACATATATTCTTTTAGTATCAGCAGTTATCCTCGAGATTGCTCGACCTGGCAATTATTTCCTGTCTTTGACCAAAAAGATTGTGGATTCTTTCCACCATCCATTTTTTCCAGAGGCAGATCTGTTTAGTTAGGATTAAACACCGGGTTTTCATCGTTCGCTTTTTACGATTTGTAGTAGATCTTAGAAAGATGAGGTTTCCGGCATATAGGTATATACCTGGAGTTGCGATCTCATACCAGTACTACATAGTTCGGTGGCCTTCCACCAGGCGGCGCTGCAAAGCATTGAGCCATCTTTAAAGGTGTGTGGTAACCTGCAAATTGAACAGGGCTTAGGTGCGATTGTGAATTTTTTTTAACGTTAATGTTTAATGAGTAAGTATTTAGCGAATGTTAAGTGTTTAGTGAATGTTTATGAGTAAGTGTTTAGTGAGTGTTTAGTTTAGGGTTTAGTGAATGTTCTGTGAATGTTAGTGAATGTGAATGTAAGTATTCAGTGAATGTTTAGTAGTGTTTAGGGTTTGAGTGGAGTTTTAGTCCATGTTATTGTTTAGTGAATGTTTAGTGTGTAATTGTTCCGTGAATGTGTACTATGTAAGTTTTCAGTGAATGTTTATGAGTGTTTAGGGTTTAGTGAAGGTTTTGTGAATGTTAGTGTTTAGTGACTGTTTAGTGTATGTGTTTCAGTGAATGTTTAGTGAGTGGTTAGGGTTTTTTTTTTTAGTGAATGTTAGTGTTTAGTGAATGTTTCGTAAGTATTCAGTGAATGTTCAGTGAGTGTTTAGTGAATGTCTTTTGAAAATTAGTGTTTAATGAATGTTTAGTGCGTAAGTGTTTAGTAGTGTTTAATGGTGACAGTGAATGTTCTTTGACTGTTTAGTGCTAATGAGTGTTTAGGGATTTAATGAGCATTTAGGGTTTTAGTGAGTAGTTTAATGAGTGTTTAAGTGAGTGTTTATGTATAGTGACTGCTTAGTGAATGTTTAGTGTATAGTGAGTACTTAGCGAATGTTTAGTGTATAGTGAGTGCTGAGTGAATGCTTAGTGAGTGTTTAGTGTTTAATGAATGTTTACGATTAAGTAAATGTTTACTGAGTAGGTCAGTGAGTATTTAGTGTTTATGAGTGTTTAGTGAGCGTTAAGTGTATAGTGAGTACCTGGTGAGTATGAGTATTCAGTGAGTGTTTAGTGTTAATGAGTGTGGGTGTATAATAAGTGTGAGTGTTTAGTGATTGTGAGTGTATATTAAGTGTGTGCGTTTAGTGAGTGTGTGTGTATAGTAAGTGTGAGTGTATAGTGAATGTATAGTAAAGTGTATTGTGAATGTTAGTGTTTAGTGATTGTACATTACTCTTTAGTTAGTGTTTAGTGACTGTATGCAAAGAAAGTCCTGTAATTTACAGGAACCATTTATACTAAACACTGCTTAGATCCAAGAGCAGATGCTTGGGCCTTGACCACAATGGTTGAAGTGCTTAGACCAACCTGTTTTTGTAAGGTAATTTTTTCTGTGAAGTTGGTATAATAATAATAATAATAATATAAGATAATAATTGTAAAAGAGATAAAAATAATAATAGTAAAAAAGTATACTAAAGTATTATAAGCTGGAGTTCGTCAACTCATTACCTTTCTGTTTCAAAATTTATCTTGCTAACGACGAAATCCTAAGTAGATGAAAGAAGCACATTAAAATGGGACATCATTTGACTTGCAAGCGGAAATGCTATTTGGAAAAGACATTTGGATATACATTTTTCTGTATTTCAACAGTACAAAGTTTTTCGAAGTGCCGGTTGTATAACTGTTCTTTGTGGTGAGTCATCATGATAAGAAATTATTTTCCAGTAGAGTAACTTTCCACCTGTTCATATTATTACTTAAGTGCGTCAACAACATTGTAGTTTTCAATAAGTTTGCTGCACCGATAATCTGCTCCATTCCAGAATGACTGGAAATGATACTACTGAAAGCAACGCACTGGAAAAAAAAGGCATTTCTTCGTCTGTTGTAGATCTTTCTGGCTTAATGGTAAATTCTAGCTGTACTTGTTTGTTATATATTTATTTATTCATTTACTGACAACGAAAACGTACAGGCCCAAGAAATAGGTTTCATATAGTTTTTTTTTTTTTTAATGTAAAGCCATTAACTTCTGCAATTAACAGCTAATTGATATCCGTTTTGATTTGTGGACAAAGCTGCTTAAACAATTTTTTTTTATCTCACCTCTCTCTCTCTCTCTCTCTCTCTCTCTCTCTCTCTCTCTCTCTCTCTCTCTCTCTCTCTCTCTCTCTCTCTGTGTGTGTGTGTGCGTGTGTGTGTGTATGCTAGTGCGCGTTTATTATATCCACCTGTGCATGAAGTCCATTTAAAGTTTGGGAACTGGTAGTCGGCCAGTACTTGTGGGACCGTGAATTGGTCACTCCCATTACACTACACGTTTAACTTGGCCCGTTGCATCATGAGAGAGAGAGAGAGAGAGAGAGAGAGAGAGAAAGAGAGAGAGAGAGGGAAAGGAAGAGGGAAGTATGCCACCATAAGGAATATTCCTTATCATTCCCTGACTGTCATCACCATGCAGCAGCTGTTCATCAAGTATCTCTGCTTTACGAGTATTTTGCACATAACGGGAATATTTTTTTTTATTTTAATTTCGTACGTTTCAAATTTTATGGCTGAAATGGGCAGATTCACATTATTTGCAGTATAATTACCTATTCTGGGGGGAGGTTATTCCAAAGGGAAAGTGAATTGGGTACTAATGAGTATTTATTACCTAATAATTGACAGTATTTAAAAAAAAAAAGTCAAAGCGACCGTTATGATCTGACTTGAAAAATAGACGAAAACTTTCCTGCAAGCGCTTGTATTGAATGATATATATATATATATATATATATATATATATATATATATATATATATATATATATATATATATATATATATATATATATATAATAAATATATGTGTGTGTATACATTGAGTTATATATATATATATATATATATATATATATATATATATATATATATATATATATATATATATATATATATTATATATATAAATAAATATATATATATATATATATATATATATATATATATATATATATATATATATATATATATATATATATATATATATATATATATAATTTGTATAGGACCTCGAATGACTGATTCAGTTAATCATTCTTACCCACTTCCACGCAGTACTCTGTTTACTAAAAATTTATTATCATCATTTTAAGTAATAATGTATTTATCATCATTTTAATAGTAGTAATATGATTTATCTTATTAGCTTTATTATACTCCCAAAGCATTAGCTTTACTATACTCCCAAAGCAATCAGGACATCTGAAAGATTGATATTTCTTGTAATTATTCAGATTTTTTTATTATTGCAGGTGCGCGTTGTATTAGTGCTTCATAATGCGTTTTTGTTGTCTTGGAACCGTTTCCCAAGATAACGCTTCACCATCGGATTCTTCGCTCTGCAGAGTGTGGTAAGTGTTAAATTACATGTTTTATTGATATTTTTTTTATAAAACTTTTGTGTTGCCAGCCTGTTGATTGAATGCTTGTTACACTTTAAGTGCTTGGGGTAGAGCCATTGGTCTTTGTAATTATTGGTACAAGTTTTATTACAGTTCTTGCGATAAAATCTCTAGTACAAGAATGTTTTTGTTAGCAGCAAAATCAGAAATGTTTGATTTGAGACAGATTACTGGTCCCTACGGTTGCTCTATTCTTTTTTGCTTATCTCCATCTCCAGTGGCTGTAAACTTTTCTCAATATCTTTAAAGTGATCTTGGCGTCTACAAAAGTTTCCTAGTCATGGAAATCATAAAATTTATGGTTGCTGATAACGGTCTTTGGTCAGCTTTTGTACTCCATCACATTAAAAAAGAAATAAATTCTACTGCGCTTAGAACAATGCTGAACATATTTACATTCCGCATATTTTATCGTCATTTAAGCAAATGGGCGATCAGATTCTTGACGAAGCCCAAGAGTTCTTACTAAGTCGAATATGCCGCTGCCCTTGCTGAATTAGACTGTTGTTTTTGTAATATTTCTCAAATTAGGTTTTATTGTTCGTTTTGGCAAATTTGGACGTGCTAAGGCTCTAACACTGAAGACAAAAGAATAAATCTGCAAGTTTATCCTTCCTAATAGACAAGGTTTTAATGAAATTGTTATATGTAGATATATTTAGTGGTCAATACGCGCCTAAATACACGCACACATACGTACGTACGTAGATGTACTCTGTTATCGCAGCAGAGAGAGAGAGAGAGAGAGTTTGGGCTTTGAATAATTGTGTGCAAGTGGTGTACATTGTACGATTTGTAAGCTAGTGTGTGCTCAAGTAGCTGAAGCTAGCTGAACATGACGAATTATTACCGAGGGCAAATAAATGTTGGTGGTGGGAAGGAATGTCAGAAAAGTTAAGTATACCTTAGTTTAACCAGACCACTGAGCTGATTAACAGCTCTCTTAGGGCTGGCCCGAAGGATTAGACTTATTTTACGTGGCTAAGAACCAAATGGTTACCTAGCAACGGGACCTACAGTTTATTGTGGAATCCGAACCACATTATAGCGAGAAATGAATTTCTATCACCAGAAATAAATTACTCTAATTCTTCACTGGCAGGCCGGAGAATCAAACGCGGGCCTAGGAGTGCTAGCCGAGTACGATATCGACATATCCAATGAGGAACTAGGAATGTCAGAAAGAATGTTAATAATCAAAGGACACTGGAGTAAAAGAGAGAAATGGAATACGCTCTTACCAGAAATGCCATACATGCCTATCTGTATATAACCTAAGAAAAGAGCCGTATGCATATAACGATTCTGCTTTATATAACAACGTACGCAGGTGTATATTTTAAAAGAAACAAACGCACACGCCAGTACCTTTCATTCTTGACACACGCGGCCAGATCTCGTCAAATAAAGAAAACGTCTGAGTCTCTCAAGATCTTATCTTTCCAGACATCACCACTTTTCTTCACGGGGATCATAACCCCTCGTCTAAAAAAAAGAATAAAGGCGAATTTGATAAGCCGAGTTCCCCTTGCTGTGTCTTGCGTCTACCGAAAGCACTGTGAATGTAAATGACGTCATCCTTACCCTCTGAAATATTGTAGCATCTTGGTGTCGTTAGTTTAGAATTACGTCTCCCTCTGAGAGTGTAAAGATGTCTTTTCTCCCATCACTCATATTCTTTTGCTAAGGACAAAGGAAACATCGGAGGAAACTTTTTATGCTCGCTCTCTCTCTCTCTCTCTCTCTCTCTCTCTCTCTCTCTCTCTAGTTCCTCGGTGGACGGGTCGATATCGTTCTCGGCTATCACTTTGCTGGGCCTGCGTTCGATTCTCCGGCCGGCCAATGAAGAATTAGAGGAATTTATTTCTGGTAACAGAAATTCATTTCTCACTGTAATGTGGTTCGGATTCCACAATAAGCTGTAGGTCCCGTTGCTAGGTAACCAATTGGTTCTTAGCCACGTAAAATAAATCTAATCCTTCGGGCCAGCCCTAGGAGAGCTGATAATCAGCTCAGTGGTCTGGTTAAACTAAGGTATACTTTTTTTCTTTTCTGTATATATATATATATATATATATATATATATATATATATATATATATATATATATATATATATATATATATATGTGTGTGTGTGTGTGTGTGTGTGTGTGTGAGTTTGTCTGAGGTGATATTTTTAAAAGATTTAAGGGTAGATAAGATAATCTTCTCTACCCTTAAATCTTTTGATATTAACTGTGTGGAAGAGGCTTCAAGTAATTTATAGAGCCTTGACGAGGCTGATGAATCGAAAAGCTTCTGGAGTCGATGTTGACACACCAGTTTGTCGGTAGTAGTGGGCTCCGTGGTTTACCTAAGATTCTAGGGTTTGTAGGGTTTCTGGATATATATATAGAATTATTTTCAGATCAGGAGTCAAAGTAAATATTGGTTAAATAGCTGTATAACGCTTATGGGAAATAGAAGAAAGTATCTAAAGGAATGAATGAAAGAAATCATCCCTTGATAACCAATAGGTTTGGTGTCTTTTATGTATCTTCATATATATATATATATATATATATATATATATATATATATATATATATATATATATATATATTTATATATATATATATGTATATATATATATATATATATTGTATATATATATATATGTATATATATATATGTGTATATATATATATATATATATATATATATATATATATATATATATAATATATATATATAGAGCCTCTGTATACTTTACTGTTTTATATGTAAAAGGAAATTGTATTTCCATATGTCTAATATATAAACCATTTATAGAACTATATTATATAAACCTGTCATGCAAAGATCACATTCTTAAAATCCGGAATCAGCTGTAAAATTTGGCATTTTGTTTTGATGTCATGAGATATTTAATGCCACCCCACATACAAAATGTTATATATTACCTTTATCCAAAACTACTGTGTATGTATTTCTCAAAAGAAAGGTGATTATTCGTTTACTCTGCCATCATTTCAGAACTGCAGTTTTCTAAAAACCTGTCTATGCAAAGATCACATTCTTAAAACTAACACTTCAGTCATTTTGTTTTGATCTTGCAGTATTTCTCCACACCTGCAGGACACTGCATATTGTATTTAACCTTTTGGTATATCTAAGAATTTGTTTCAGTTACCGGACTGGGACATTAATGCTTCAGATAAAAAAAAGAAACTGGTTCCCTGTACTACCTAACAGTGTGATCTAGTTTCTTGTGCCATTTTACCTGGTTTTTCAGTAGGTAACCATACCATTTTCAAAGGGATGAAGGGTTTGTTCCCAAGCTAGACTTGATTTTGGGTATTTATATATTTGTATATATATATATATATATATATATATATATATATATATATATATATATATATATATATATATATATATATATATATATATATATATATATATATTATATATATATATATACATATATATACATACATATACATATATATATACACACACAAACACACATATACAGTATATATATGTATCTTCTTCTTTCGACCTTATTAGTCCGACTGTATAGCAGGGTTGGCCGCTCGAGTCACCTTTCTCCATCTATTTCTGTTCGTAGCATCTTCTTCCCTCAGTCCCACCTCACCCATATCCCTCCTCACCACATCCATCCATCTGATCCGTTGACGCCCCACACTCCTCCTCCCCATCACTGGCATGTTCTTAACTCTCGTGATTGGTTCCACCTCCTCTCTTCTTATTACTTGGCCATAGTATCTCAAACGAGCTTCCCTCCCTAACCTTCTCCTTTACATTACATATGCCACATACACATTCTTCTTATATGTTGACTCTCCCTCCTTTCCAGTAGTGATATTCCAGTAATCCATCTCACCATCCTCATCTCGGTTCTTTCCAACAGTCCCTCCTCTTTCCTCTCAAGTGCCCAAGTTTCTGCCCCATATAATAGTACGGGCCTGATAACTGTCTTATAAATCTTCATTTTGAGCTTTAATGGCATTGTCTTGTCTAAAACAACTCCAGTTACTTCTCTCCATTTTTGCCATGCTTCTTTCACTCTCTGTCTCACTGCTATCTCAGTACCTCCCTCTTCTGTTATTATTGATCTGAAATAGTTAAACTCATTGTTATGCTTTAGCATTGTACCATCTTCCACTTGAAAGTTTACTTCTTCATGCCCTTCTCTACTACTAGTCATTAGCCCTGTCTTTCCAATGTTCACTTTAAATCATTTCCTTTCTAGGGAGTTTCCATTATATATATATATATATATATATATATATATATATATATATATATATATATATATATATATATATATATATTTATATATATATATATTACAGATTGTGTCTCATTGGAGGGATGAAATGGGGGTTTATATTAAGTTACTGCCTTAAGGCCACACGAGAATACCAACGTGTAACAAAATGAAGGAGAAAAATGGGTAACTTACTTTAGTAGTACCATTATTTAAGTAGTGATTTGAAGGTCGCCATAGGAAATGATTAGCAATTTACATTAAATTGAATTTATTTACAAAAAAACAACCAAGGAGGTGATCTGGAAGGCTGATGATACAGCAAGTAAACTCAAATAATGAAAACAATGCAAATTTGAAATGTGCAATAAATCTCAGCATCTGATGAGTTGATTTCGTCTTGAATGATTAAGCTCTCTTGCGTGCAACAAAAGGGGGGAACAGGTTATTGCTCCCTGGACTGCGTGCCAGGGAAGTTGTGCGTTTATTGAAATGGCAGTACTTTTAGGATGATTTGATTTCACGAGGCTGGGTCGACTGAGCAGGATGGTAGTGAGACCCTGAGACCCTGATGCCTGGTGATGTTTGAGCTCTGAACATGTGGGGCTTGGCCGTCTGAGTTTGTTAGCTTCCGCCAGGGGAGGAAAAAGAGTGGAGAGGAATACGACCTTTCGGGTCGCCGTATGGGTACCAATCTTCTCATTGTTTTTGAGTCGCAAAATGCTTCTCTGTTGTGTGCTTGGGAGCGGCGAGGTCAGTCATCTGCGAAATAGTCACACAGCCAGCAAAAGTGTGTAGGAAAATAGATCTTATGGTTAGGTACTGAAAGGTTAAGTTCCTAATCTACCTCACAACTTGGCTTCGCCTCTCTACTCTAACTGACGAGCCTCAGCTATTGGACACATGACGGGGGGGTCAAGGGGGTGCTATTGTCCTACCTGAGTACAAAATTGGGCACTACCCTTCTTTCCTGCCAGTAAATCCTAGCCTACCACTTAACTGAGAAGCTCTTTTATTTAAAAAATCGATATATTATCTGGCTGGCTAAGAGGGAGGAACGAAAATGTGTGAAATGTCCCCCCTTTGAAGAGGCATTCACACCCTTTCTGGCGTGAAGGTCTTGGCATAGTAAGCAATTTGTCCCAACTAGTCAGGTAGCGTCCCTACATGAATTGTGCTTTTGCACTGCGATAGCTAAATGAACGTACCTAACTGCTAAGAGGGGTACTGGGTTGGCTAACTTACTACAGCAGAGTCTAACCTTTCTAAGGGTATAGACACTCCTACTAACTGTCTCTAACGACAGGAGAACTCTACTGCTAGGCAAATGCACATAGTAAATATTTAACCTAACCTAGTATCCTAAGACTCTGGCACTGAACGAGTTGGCACTGACTAATGGCACACAATGAATTATGAGTTACGCAACACTTTATGATTAATACACGCAACAAAATTAAAGATGAGTACCCTGAAGGGCGAATCACGGTATGCAATTAAGGAAGGTATCAGTTTGAGTATGGGATAGTTTGAAGGAGGTTAGTTGGAAAAGGTTAGTATGTTACAAATGCCTAAGGGGTTAATCAATCGTTAATACTACAGGGGCAGAGATCACGCAGGTTACCTTCTCTGGGCAGGTGCTAGGATCACTCTGTATCCAATAATACTGTATATATTCTTATATTGCTTTTGTAATATAAATTGCGATTATAGCGATCAGTGTTTTGGTTAGGAAATTGATTACGCAGGAAATTTATTTTTCTTTATTTAACTCAGTTCAGAACGCTTTTCTTGCTTATACTTAGCATATATGAATCTCTAGATACTTTATTTATATGGGGCAAGGTTATTTTTCGCTATAAGAAGTGTTTTTAAGTCGAAATATAACTTAAATATGTCTCGTTGTGGAATTAACTTAGCTATTTTTTTCTTCAATAGATGACGTTGGCCATTTAGGGGCGTTTGTTTTGTGTGAAAAAATCAAGATTTCATCATAATACGAGTTTTACGTATTTATCATTTATTGACATAAAAATAGCAGTAATGTGTTCTTTCATGCCCAGTAATTTTTATTAAAATACTTTCTCTCCAATTTGAATTACGGTCAAGTTTCATCCATGTTGCCAATGCACGATAATTTATAGTCATTAGCAGCTTGAACATTGTTTTCTCAGCTTCAGCTACAACTTGCAGCTTAAATTTAGCAGTATATTTCCTTGTACGTCTTCTATCCATACCGAATAAGGGTATAATGTAAAAATATATCAGTCCTATTCTACTTAACTTCATTTGTACTATAACTAAGGTAATTATGTATTACTGTACGATGGTTGAAATACAAGCAAAACGGCTGTTGTTTTCCGATTCGGTGATAAGCAAAACAACAGTTTCTTGGTTGGTTGTTTATGGCTGTTCGCATTTATGCAAGAGTATGACGTTACTAACAATACTTTTTCATTCTTTTACTTTTTTAACTAAAAGATGGGATAAAGAGATGGAGGAAAAGAAGTTGGTCTATCGTAATTTGGTCTCTCGCTGCCTGAATGTATGCTGGTGCCTGCGCTGCTCGAAATTTACAAATATTTCATAAATATTGTTGTATCGGTATTAATTGCTTACCCCATTGCAAAATCGAATTATCCCAAGGCGAATTATACTACCTGAGTATTTTAATAATTTTATCACAAAAAGTGCATTTGTTCATGAAAATGAGATGAAAATACAGTGATTAGTAAATATTTCTCAGTGAAAAATACCGTGAATGGGCGAATTTTCAGCGAATAATGTGTATATATCTTCCATAGAGAAATCCGCGAATAGGTGAGTCCGCGAATAGCGAGACTGCGAATATGGGGGTTTACTGTAATACATCCCTTGCCGGCAGGCAGAGAGTACCCTGGCAGTGTAACTGAACCAGAGGCTGAGGCGTTAGGTGGGATGCCGGAACTCCAATATCAGTGGAGCAAAATTGCCAGGATTTTACGCTCCTTATATTAGGGGAATTCTTCGTGGGGATTCATGCAGTGGTGACAGCAAGTAATAAAGGCAACAGGTAATCTAGCAAGTAACCTCAGTAACCACCAGCAGTGGCTCAGAAAAAGATCCTCTCGTTCGTCTTCAATGGACAAGACAAAACCCTCTCGAGGAGGAGGAGCCAAGATGACATGTCTTGAAATGAAAAACAAAACTATAATTGCTCGTTACGCAACAAAGGGCCGGTGAAGAGGATAAACTAAGTCTTTAAAAAAACTCTGTCCAAGTGGCTTAATACGAAAATTACAAAATATTATTATACTAATGTATTAAAATTAAGTGAAAGGACAACATACCGACAATATACATATACATATATATGTGTGTGTGTGTGTGTGTGTTAGTTTATGTGTGTGTGGGTATATGTAAAAATACCTATTATTAATCCTAATTTGGCTTGGGAAACAAACCCAATGCTTTTAGGTCAGTCTTCAATGTTGTATCATTCACGAAGATATTGTCAGTATTTGTATCTAACATCGCTTTCTGTCTAAATATAGGTAAGCACAGTAGTGCTGTATTTTTCACGTATTGTATCACATGAAATAATGACCAATATTTTATATAAATGTTTTTTCTGTATTTTATAGTGAATGCATGTCTTTCAAAGCAAAGTAAAGGCAACCATACTTCTAGGTTATTACATTTTGTTAATCATCTGATGAGCTTTTATTTTTTTATTATGTGAATGCATTTCTCTCTAGTTTTATCATCAAGTACCGTATGCCTATTAATGTCGCATATTCATTAAGATCGTGGTTTACCTTCTGCCTATATACTTAAAAATTCAGTGAAGGTTAATTGTTTTGTTTTGTTTTGTTTCCACATGCAATTTGGATGTATTTTACAATCCTGAATTGAAGATAATTTGCAAACAAACCAGAGGAAGAAACTTTTAAACGTCAAACGTTTATGATCGGTGCGCTGATTAGGGGGTAAACATTCAAATTAGACCAAATCACCATTTCATTAGGGCCCTCGCTGTGAGGCAAATGAAGCTATGCCCTGAATGATACGAAATTATGAATTTATTACTATATATATATATATATATATATATATATATATATATATATATATATATATATATGTATGTGTGTGTGTACACACACACACATATACACATATACATATATAAATATGTGTGTATACACATGTGTACACACACACACACACACACATATATATATATATATATATATATATATATATATATATATATATATATATATACACACATATACATATATATATATATATATATATATATATATATATATATATGTGTGTGTGTGTGTGTGTGTGTGTGTGTGTGTGTGTGTGTGTGTGTACACACACGCACGCACGCACACATGTACATATATAAATATATGTGTGTATACACATGTGTACACACATGTACACACACATATATATATATATATATATATATATATATATATATATATATATATATTATATATATATATTATTTAGATAAAATGTATGGAAAAGGTCTAATTTAAACAGACCAACAATTAAAAGAAAAGGAAACATTTAAATGTATACATGTTTTCAACAATGTACGTTGTGTATAAGTTATATACGTAAATAATCCTTTACATAAACCCACAATCACTCCCACAAATGCAGTTTGTGCGCCTGTGTTTGTATGCGTGTGCGCGCGCGCGCTTTAGAGAGAGATAGAGAGAGGGAGAGAGAGCAAGCATTTTTACCCTGTCTGTCAAGTGGTGTGTTCAATTAGCATTTTCTGTTGTAAGGTATGATGCTGTCTTTGTTTTTTTCATTGTAAATTTATTGCTAATAGCCATACCTAAGTGATTTAAAAGTTATGTCTAATCAACTGCAGAGTTTAGAATAACTTTCTGAAAATTCGCCAATAATATTAAATTTATAAAATGGAAGTTCAATCGAGAGCAAGCCCTGCTGCCAGTGAATCTCGATTCTGTCAGAATCGAAATGAAAGATTTAAACAGTATCTAATTATTCCTGGGCATTGTTTAGATTTTGGTCTCTGAGTATTCTTCTGCTAATAAAGATTGGTTTGTTTGAAAGGAAATTGAAAAAAATTGAAAATTCAGTTTTAACCGTTTTCATCCATTTCATGTGGAGAACCTATACCACACCTGAGTATTCATGAGGAACGATCTGTTTCAACTGTGTTCTGATCTGATCGAGAATTTAAGAGCATGCTCAGTACCCTTGGTGGTGACGCTTTGCTGCTTTGAATTTTTACACTGGTATTTTTGTTCCAAGAAATTATTTATTTGAAGAAAGGTAATATATATATATATATATATATATATATATATAATTATTTATTTGATATATATAATATATAATATATATATATATATATATATATATATATATATATATATATATATATATATATATATATAGCGTAATATTCGAGACCCGTGATATGTCGGAATGTTTGCTACTCCAATTACATTTTCAGTATGGCATCATCAGTTATATTAGCTCTCAAGTTATTGTTTTAGTGCTTTGTTCTGTTGTTGCTCCTTTTATTTCCTTCTTACACTCGAGACAGGTGCCACTACTGTTAACTTTTCTTGATATAGTTGTTATTAGACCATAGTTGCATTGTCAGCATTGTATGGATGTTATCTTATCCTTCTTTTCTATTATAATTTTTATTTTTCCTTAAGAACGTGCTACAAGAAAAATAAAATTCTTTTGTAATATTACAGTTCCTCGATGGGTGTTCCTCATAATTTTATTTGATTTATGACAGATAGGCTACATAATCAAGAACTGGGGCACTTTCAGCCATTCAGTGATTAAGACTGAAAAGAGGGAGTTGGACAGCAAAGTGGAAGAAAGGAAGCAGGAGTGAAGGTGAAGGCTAGGAACTGGGTGCACCTACCGACCGAAGGAACGGTGCAAACAACTTTTAGTAATGCCCACAGTGCACCATGTGAAGTGCAGTGATGGCACCGCTTCTTTTACGGAGGGGTTGGGGGCGGGGGGTGTTTTCCATTACATTTTTTATTTTGAACTTCTGCCATGTCTTCAAGTGAAGGTGGAAATTTATTACATTTCTTTTTTAGTGAAATTCCTTTACTCTAGTTTCCTATGGGTATCCTTCTGTACTGATTCCTAGTTTTTTTTATTGGTCTGTATATTTCATCTGAGCTTCCTCTTGACACTGGGAAATTTTCTGCTTTTATGGATTCATTTTCAAAGGGCGTCTCGCTCTCGTCTCTTTCGTCCAGTAATTTTTTTTTTTTTTTAATTTCCATCGGACCAGAATTTTTCGTTTCACTCTTTTATTATCATTCTGTTTGTTGGTTTGTCTGTCCAGTGCAGAAACCTTGTTAGTGTTTTTTTTTTTTGGTGAAATATATGAAAAAATCTGGAATGTAAAGACTTCAATGTTTCTGAAATTTGACGAATAAAGCTCTAAAGCGTTCAAAAATCATCATTAATGTAAGTTATTTTGTGATTGCTGTCCAGAGTTTGGCACGAAATGCGAAAATATAACGTTTTGTAGAAATGCAAAAGTAAGTCTACACAAGTTTAAAATATGAAAGCACGAATTGTGGTATTTAATTTTGTATGAATGTGAATAAATCGCATTAGGTGAGTTTGAACCGGGAAACTATTAAAGGCATGGGAAATGAAGTAGTGCTCTCCTGTTTATTGGAACAGAGTGAAGTGTACACTCGGCAAGGAAAGTGAGGATACAGTTTTTTTAAATCTTCGGACATATGTTGCTCAATAATGCGACATCTGGCAACTTTAGAAAGGGGAGGAGCTTCCGTCTTATTGTGTTTGTTTTTTGCTTGACCTCTTATAACTTTCAATCATATTCTACGATTATGAAATCATTGATACTTAAATGCAGTAGTAAGTTGCACAGTATTCGTTCAAGTTGTAATTTGCAGCGACAGTTCTGAGCAAAATAAACATTTTTCGACGTAACTTACCAAGCAACCTTACACAATTGAATTTATGACACCACATTGAACGGAATGCTTGCATAATCGGAAACGCGATCTTCCATAATGAAATCAAGAGTTAAATTTGAGCAATGTCCAACGAAAAGGAACGAATGCATTGTTATGATGAGAGAGAGAGAGAGAGAGAGAGAGAGAGAGAGAGAGAGAGAGAGAGAGAGAGAGAGAGAGAGAGAGAGCCTAGGCCTATATGTATTGTAGAGCTAATTTCATTATTTTTTTTTTTAGAGACTGAGCGATACTATATTTGTAAAGTATGTTTTAGCAATGGAGAGAGAGAGAGAGAGAGAGAGAGAGAGAGAGAGAGAGAGAGAGAGAGAGAGAGAGAGAGAGTTGCTGTTGTGTAAGCCTAGGCCTATCGGTAGAGCTACTCATTTCATTGTTTTTTCTTTTAGAGATTGAGCTACACTATATTGTTATAGTATGTTTTAGCAATGGCGAGAGAGAGAGAGAGAGAGAGAGAGAGAGAGAGAGAGAGAGAGAGAGAGAGAGAGAGAGAGAGAAACTATGGCAACGTCAAGAAACATCCAGTTACTTGTGTTTTCCCCTGAAGCTCCTGCGCTGCCCTTCACATCATAGAGAACGCTCTTGCGGATTTAAATAGATTTGGTCAACCTACCCTAGGTGTCACAACATTTACTGCCATTAATTCCAGCTGACTTTTAACACCGTGAAATACAAACATGAATGTGTAAAAATTAAAGAAATTATCATTACCTCGTATGATGATGCAATAATAAGCCTGTTCATAACGGAAAACGAGTAAATATTGCCGTTCTGATGAATAGTACTACACCGAGATATCCACATACTATCTTTTAGATCTCTATGAACGAAGTCATCTGAGAAATTCTGATTACTTCGTACATGCATGGTGTTTTTAAGTATCTGAACGTTTTTGTTTTGCAGATTTAACATATATAATTTGCATTGTATTTTCATATTCTAGAGTAAATTTACGGAGATTATGTGTTTTCTGTAAGAAAAAAATTGAAATTCGATGAACGAAATCTAATGAAAACTGTATCTTCACTTTTCTTGCCGAGTGTACAGGATTGTGTGTGCTGTGTTTTCTGAAAGTAGGAAAGTGTTAGATTTCACAGGTATAAAATGACGAATATTGTTTCCACTGAACAGGAAAATTTAGACAGTGATCCTAATGCCACTTATTTAAATTCTATACCTCGTCTTGAAAAAAAAAAATTAGAAATACTTCGATGAAATAGCTTAATAAGACACATTCACGGTTCTATATATTCAATGGGAGATGATATGAAAACAGCGTTAGTGGATTCGATTAAGAGAAAGTTACTTGACGAAATTTATGAAATATTGTGAAATGGGTGACTGTGATACACTTAACTGTTATCAAGTTTAAGTGAACGCACTATACAAACCACATCTTGCGATTAAATACAATCTTTAAGCTAATATGAAAAAAGGATTAACACAAGTCTACTTTGGTATCTGGAATCTGAATGCATAAATTTCTTTCCTTCGTTTTTTTTTTTTATAAAAAGTCCAAGTTATAAATTTGGCCCAGCCAGAGTGTCTACAGACCAGTGTTCATAGGATTGTTTGGCTTATAGTTTAAAAATATTTATTCGTCATATATGAGTTTTTGCATAAAGCACCATGGTGAAAAGTTACTTCTAAAAAGTACAGACAACTGAATACCAACATGGGTTATGAAATTCGATGTATGGGCTGTGATTCATTTTATTTAGGCAATATGAATACTGAGAAATAATCAGAGGTATGGTATGACTTCTATTTAGTGACCGCAATAGAATAAAATTCATGTAAAATGTAAAAAAAATATGGTAATCATTATCTTTCTATTGGCTTTGTTCTTAATCGTTCGCCATTTCGTTTGTTCACAAATTTTTATTCATCTATTCACAATATGTAAAGCTGCTTCTTTACTGTCCGAGTTTTCTTCGTTTTATTCTTGAACATATCGAATCATCTTAGATTACATGAAATCAAATGCTGCATCTCTAGACCGACTCACCGACCGCAAATGGAAATGCAGTCAGAACAGTCGACACGAGAATTGCAGAACAATGTCAGATTCTCCTTGCATTGGATAATTTTCTCTTCGTGTTTTCCCCACCAATAAATATCAAGGGGAAAGTTCTGTGAAAACAGAACCACCAGATAAACGAGGAATTGTTCACTGTTAAATTTAGCTGAATCGTTTCACTCAAATCCGTTCGTTTAAACCCAAATATATTAATTGAACGTGTCGTGGATTTTCTCTTTAGTCTATTTTTATAATTTTTTACATTGTTTTTAAATCTTCATTTATTTTTATCGCCTTCAGTTTCTTACAGATCGGGGCATTTTATATTTAATCAAAATAAGAAAAAAAATCCTCTCAAAGAAACGGAAGAAGAGGAAGAAGAACAAGAGCAAGAAGAATATGGAGAGAGAGAGAGAGAGAGAGAGAGAGAGAGAGAGAGAGAGAGAGAGAGAGAGAGAGAGAGAGAGAGAGATAAAACGGAAATTTTTGAGAAATTCAAGATTTTCGTTTTTTCATGAGAGAATTTAATTATTAAATATCTTGACTAAAAAAACATGTCAAATGTTAGATTCAATCTTAACAAAGAAAAGATGAAAAAGAAAAAAAATAACCAAAAGCCAGAATGTAAATCCGGAATAAAAAGTGATCATAAATCTTGTAAAGATAAAGTGGCAAATGGATCTTAATGGAATTTCAAACCATTTGGTCAGGAGTCTTTTTCAAAAGAGAAAAGTGTCCTGCCCACGCAAACTGGAACCTATGGTTAAAGTAAAGATAAATCTCCTGAGGGGAAACTGAGACTAATACCTTTCTGGTCAGTTGAACTCGTTTATCACCCAACCCTCCATTTCTACTTTAGTTTTCCGTTCTATTGTGTCTTCCGTGTCATTTTTGTTCAGCGATGAAATTTTATCTAGAATGTGTTGCTTACTATCGCGTAGTCAAGGGTAAATGATGTGAGTCGTCTCTTTGTTATTTAGTATAGAAATTGTGACACTTATGCAAAGTGGAAATGCATTATTAAGCGTAAATGGTATATTTATGTTTTCCAGAGAGTTACTCATTTGCTTCAATTTATGCATTTATATTTAAACGCTCCTTATTTTTAGGACACCCTGATAAGAGTGACTTGAAGTGCAATAACGTAGCGTTTCTCCTGAAAAACAAATAAAATGAATCGGACATTACATAACTGTACGTGAACACAACAATTAGGAATTTCCTTTCGCACTAATTCCATTTATTCTTCGAATACAAGAGAGGGAGAGAGAGAGAGAGAGAGAGAGAGAGAAAGAGAGAGAGAGAGAGAGAGAGAGAGAGAGAGAGAGAGAGAGAGAGAATGGAAGTGGGGTATGAGGGTGGGAAGAGCAAAATTGTCTAATACATACAGTAAAAATATGTCATGGACGAAGTAATCTGGGTAGTGTAAAATGATCAGTATGGTACTAATTTTCTACACACCTTTGTAGTTGTGCATTTCAAATAGTAAAAACATAATAATTTTTTTTCTTGTATTGTTGGTTTTTACTTATTTTTTTGCTACTGTTTCTTACTTCATGTTATCATTGACTTCTGTCTCATTTTTACCCCCGTAATTCATTTTCTGTCTTTTTTTTTATTCGCCTCCCGCGTCTCTTCCTCCCACTTACATTTATTCCTAATTGCTATTTGCTCATCTCTCCGCCTTTTCCTGTCTTTTTTCACCCTCCTATATAGTTCCTTTGTTCTCTGCAGCAGCTTCGTTTTCTAATTTTTTTTTTATTTTATGTTTCAATCGCCTAAATTTATTCTTTCCTTCAATGCTCTCTTTTCCTTCTTTCCCCATTTCCACCCTTCCTATTTACGATCATCCATTTTTCTTCATTTTCTTTCTCTTCTTTTTCGTTACCCTCTATTCATCATCTTTTCCACTTTCTTTCTTTCTCCCAGTTAAAACTCCAAGTCGCTTCCCCTTTTGTCGTTTTGAACCTTCTTTGATATTCTGTCCAGAGTTCTTCTCATAGAGTAATTCTTCATTAGCCTCCACATTGCCCTTATCCTTTTTTGACCTTTTCGTCTGTCAGTCGCTGTTTTACTCTTCTCTTATTTCTGTTTCCTGCTCATCACCTTTCAGTTTTCATATTTCATAATCGTCGTTTGTTTCATCTCCCTTCCACGTACTATATTTTTCCTTTTCTTTCTCTTTCATGTCTTTGGAAGCTTTCTTTTGCCCCTTTTCTCTCACTTTCCTTGCTGAGGTATTCTCTAAAAAAAATCTATAATTGAATTGTAGCTTCTGACGTGTAAATGAGAGAGAGAGAGAGAGAGAGAGAGAGAGAGAGAGAGAGAGAGAGAGAGAGAGAATTACATGATGAAAAAAAAGTATATCTTAGTTTAACTAAACCACTGAGCTGATTAACAGCTATCCTAGGGCTGGCCCGAAGGATTGGATTTATTTTATGATGTTTATTATACTCCGCCTCTCTCTTATCATCGTCAGCATCTAATAATAATAATAATATTAATAATAATAATAATAATAACTGCGTATATTCCACTGTGATAAAAGCACTCGCACACTGAAAAGGAATTTTATGTGGAAGAAGTACATATCAGCCAGTAATTAGGTTTATAATTTCCCTTGAAATCCTCTTCGCTGTTCTACTATATATTTTGACGCAGAAACATAGGCGTTGCATTTCCTGAACGTCATCCGATAGTCACTTCATGTTAGAGGCCCCCAGCAACACTGCCTCTGTGGTTCCGCTCTTATGAACAACGAACAGAATCCACTTTTAAAATCCGGTTTTGGGTCTAATGCGGATACATGGCGCCCAGTCCTAGTTGATCTTTAGCTTTGGGATTTAGTAAGAATTTCTCACTGCTCTGGCATTCAGGGAATGTTATCCGATGAGAACGTGCAAAGCTTTAGAAGATGTACATCCGAAGCAATTGAAGCACTGTGTGAGAGACAGTAGTAAGTTAAGCGGAAGTACTTTTAATATATCGTATAACGAAATGTAGCCTACTCTTATCTGTGTACGCCATATAAAAAAAGTTACACTCATACTCACACTAATTATTTTTTATCTTGCATCATCACCATCTTCTTCATATTAATATATTTACTATTATTATCGGTTTCTCGTTGGGAGAGTGGGTTCCGTTCTCAGCTAGTACTGCTGGCCGCGAGTTCGAATCTCCGACCGGCCAATGAAAATAAGAGGAATTCTATTTTCTGGTGACAGAAATTCATTTCTCGCTATAATGTGGTTCAGATTCCACAATAAGATGTAGGTCCCGTTGCTAGGTAACCAATTGGTTCTTAGCCACGTAAAATAAATCTGATCCTTCGGGCCAGCCATAGGAGAGCGGTTAATCAGCTCAGTGGTCTGGTTAAACTAAGATATACTTAACTTTTAATTATTATTATCATTAATTGACCATTCGCAGGATGTATGTAGAGTAAAATATCGAGCCGCAATGACTCAACTTCAGGATTTCCCAATACGCAGCTGCTTCTGTGAACACTGAAAATTAACAGGGGATATATAAAGACTCTGTTGCCAGTTTGTTGATTATAGTATTTAATGATTTTTTTTATGAAGTAGACCATCCTTTAGATAAATCTCATCATTTATTTTGTCTTAATTCCCTTGTCTGTGGGCTAAAGATTAAGAAAGAGCTGCCCTTTCTTCATTAATAAATTCTTCCTCAAGGTTACAAGCTCACTCGGGAGTATTTTATTTTCGATTATATAAAATATATGAAGTAAAATACAATGAAAAACCCTGAAATAAAAATACATGGTTTCAAATTTTCCCCCTTCACATTATATTAAATACAATTCAGGTTTTAGGTCATACCCATGTGAGGCTTCTGAGTGAGATGGAGTTGACTGATAAACAACAGCTGATCGTCTGTTGGGCAGCACTGATGATCTGGTCAGTTAATGTAATGACAGTGGTCTTTGCTGTTGCAGTTTAGAGGACCATCCTGGTGATACCCAAGTGTGTGGAATATCAAGCACAGCATGATAAATATTAGTGGTGGCTTCATTTTTTCTGTACAGTTGATTAAACAGAAGGTTTTCTAATAGCAGTTGCAAGGATGAACATATCCTTTGGAAAGAGAGAGAGAGAGAGAGATTATTTATTATTTAATAAATTTATTACACCCAAAGACGTCAAACAAAGTTACATATTAGCAGTTACTTACAGTACATCAGAAATCAACAGAAAAAAATTACAGCATTGAATTATCAGTATATCAGTTACAAAAATAACATATATGAGATCGTATTCCATTATCACAACAACTGCAACAGACAGTTTAGCAGCCACCAAAGTGTGGATGACGAGTCAAAATTAAGTCTAGGTGGTCATCTTTGAGTAAATATTGGCAGGTTTGAAGTAAATTTTGTCCTTGAGGTAACAGATTCCTGACAGTGGGGCAATGAAGGCAGTAGTGTTCAAGGTTATTGGCATTAGCAAGGTTACACAGTTTACATGAGGTGTAGTGTGGTATATCTAGTGTCTGTCCAACCTGCCACACAGGACGATATCCCAACCTTATCCTGGCACTTACGACATTATGCCTACGCACCATGAGTCCACGTCGCCGGTACTTGTGACGGCTCTGCAGAAAGTTATCATGATGTTGTATGGAAACACTAGTGCCCCTCTCTGCATCCCTACGCTGTACTGTACAGGCAAAAGCTGCTGAATATATTCTATGTTTAAGGCAGCGAAGTGAGGGCTCAACATTTCTGTCATCAAGTTCAAGCGTGCAGGCAGCTTTAGCAAGACTGTCCACCATGTCATTCCCAGCAAGCCCAATATGGGAGGGCATCCACATGAAGGACAAGACAAGCGAGGCATTGTAAGCAGCAGCGAGTTGACACAATATGCCTCGCACAACACGGCCACAGCTGGGCCTAGAAGATGTCAATGCCTGGAGTGCAGATTTGGAGTCACAGATCACCAATCCATTCACATTTCTTCTAACAAGTAGGGTTACTGCATCCCATATACCTTGAAGTTCGCAATAAGTGGAACTGGATGAGTTTGGCAACCTGCAACCATGCCACCCACCCTCAGGAGATTCTAAAGTGGGGGAGAACATAGCACATGCTGCACTTCCATCTGCCTGTACTGAGCCGTCCACGTAGATGTGGTGTCCTGCAGGAACTGAAATTGACACTTTGGCTATTGTTTCCAAAACCAACTGCTTCTGTAGACTGGGATGGGCATCTTTAGAGGTTGGTGTGAAAGTGACAGCAGGAATAGGAACCCGCCATGGTGGCAAATCTTGGATGACTGCTTGCTCAGGTACAACGATATCAAGGTGTCGAAGATTTTCACATACTGCCCTAACTAGGTTATGGCCCCTGGCCGGAGTTGAGGTCTTGGTGCATCTTCGTCAAGTGATGCTCTGAGTACAGCAGAGAAGTTTGGAGTAAATTGTGGAGAGTGTAGACATTTAACAGAAAACAAAGTTACATTGGCATAAATTCTCTCTATTAATGGAGGTAACATGAGTTCGGTCTGCATGTTGACTATCCGAGTGGAAGGAGGGCATCCTAGGATAAACCTCATTACTCTATTTTGGAACTGTTCTAGAGGTTGTAACGCCTGTCTGGGTAATTGAATTAAAGCAGGAGATAAATAGTCAACAACTGACCTTAGGAAGAGGATATAGAGGGTTCTAGCCACGGGGATAGATATACCTGTGGCCCTGGTGGCAAACCACTTGATGGGAGTGAAGCAAGGCTCCAGTCGATCAAGAAGGTTTTTCACCATGGGGTGGATTCGTTGGCGTGCAGGTATAGCAGGGGTGATCCTGACTGGTGCACCTAGATATGTATACTGTGTGCAGTGAGGTATAATATTCCCACCCATAATGAACACTGGCAGGTCTCGAGATTCCGGGCAGAGAAGATTCTGCTTTTTCTGGGGAGAGTATGAGGCCACAGGAGGTACAGGACCTGTAGAATTCTTTGAAGGACACGCTGAAGGTCTTGAGGGGTAGTGGAGTGGATGCAGACATCATCAGCATAGCAGGTTACAGTGGTTCCAGGGATAGCAGGGAGGAGAGACAGTACACGGTGCATAAGAATATTAAAAAGAAAAGGGCTCAATACACCGCCCTGAGGTGTGCCAAGCTCAAAATTTTCATAGGAGCTACACGCACCCTTAAAGAAAACACGTGATTTTCTGTTACTGAGATAACCGTTTATCCACTTCAGAAGGTTTCCTCTGACACCAAATTTGACAAGCTGATCAAGAATTATATCCCTGTTGGCTATATCAAAAGCACTTTTGAGGTCAAGGAAGGCAACTACACTGTTGGGGGACAATCGGGAGTAGAGTTCAGCTAAACAGTGATGAGTACTCCTCTGTGGAAGAAAGCCATACAAATGGGGAGAGTTTTCCTTGTAACCGGTGCATTAGCCTGGTTAGTAATATACGCTCAAACACTTTACTAAAACATGAGGTGAGGGAGATAGGCCGGTATTTATCAGTTCCAGGCTTTGGGATAGGAATAATTGTGCTAATGATCCAGGCAGCAGGTACATATCCATGTTGGTAGCAAAGATTATACAATTGTAGAAGAGGATTTCCAGGAACCTTCTGGAGGAGACGAAGCACTTGATAAGTAAGGCCATCATCTCCAGGAGCAGAATTCTTATTTCCCATAACAGCGCGTCGCAGCTCATCCTCGGTGATCAGCTCTTTGTCCTCCTCGTCTGATTCCAACAACGCAGCCATCAGTCGAAGGTTGCGTAAGTTGCTCTGGGAAGAAAGTGCTTCTTGGATTTGTACAGGGAGATTACTGGACCGTGACTGGGTTGACCAAGTAGTGATGAGATCCTGGGCATATGCTTGTGGACTGTGATGAAGTGCACATGTGGTTTTTTTTGACAGTCCTTTCGATGAGATGCCACATGGTCCCAACGCTAGTCTGGTGGTTAATTAGGTCAGCATATTTATACCATGACTCAGTGTAGACACACTTCTGAGAGCAACTAAATCATCCCTCGCCTGCTGATATTGAAGTAGATGATTGGGTGTCGGTTGTGTCTGAAAGGCAAGGCCAGCATCGGCCGCAACTCTCTCTGCTTGCATAATGCGTTGATCCAAGGTCCACGCATGGGCAACAAGATGACTTTTAATGTGAGGTCTGACAATATATAGTTGATAGAAGTCATGGGTAGCTTTTACCAAAGAATTATACAGGTGTTCTGGAGAGTGTTTATCAAAAGTAGGTAGGACAGAGGAGATGTATGAAACATATGTTGGGCAGTACTTGGGTGGAATGGTGATGCGGGTACGATGATAGGGGTCACTTGGATGAGTCTGTATTGCGTACTGTAGACATAAGGCAACGTGGTCAGAAAAGAGCGAAGGAACAGAATGACAGGAGACATGTGATGCCACGAGCCCAGATGTAAGGATATGATCAAGAGTGCCCCCCCGGATGTGTGTGGCACCACCTGTATCCCAGCGGGTTAAATGGTAACGATGGATGTAGTTGAGCAGAGGAACTCCACTGCGGTTGGAAATCGGAGAGACATCACCAAGATCTGGGTGTCTGGCATTGAAATCACCCATGTAGATCATGCCAAGGTTTGTAGGTGTAGGAAGTGCTGAGAGGTTAATTAAGCCAGGGGCAGAGTAAACATTGCATAATCGAATATGACCATCACCTATCTTAACCTGAAAAAGTTGGAAGGTCATGTTAATATCTGCTGATGAGCGAAGGAGTTGATGAGGGAGAGTAGAGTGGATGTAAGTAATAAGACCATTCCTGACATGATGTACATATGAAACATAACCGGAGAGTGTTGGAGCTTCATCACCTGGCTGAGCACCGCCAGGAAGGCTTCTTGAATAAATATTACTTGTGGGTGATGGCGATAAACATATGTCCTGAGTGCAGTGAGTCTGGAGAATTGTCTAATTCCAAGGGCATTCCATGAAAGGACATGTAGTTGCATGAGTCTAGCGAGGTTTACCCTTAACGCTGCGAGAGACAGGTCGAGCATGTACCGGAGAAGCAGCACTGTTAGATGGTGCACCAAGTGTAGGAGGCTGAGCTGGCATGAGGCCACTGACCCTTTCAAGACAAGAGGCAACAGTATCTAGCTTCTCAGTAAGTGAGGCAACAGAGGTTATGAGAACTTGTTGTGCCTTGACTAGTGTGTCGAGGTTACTTGCAGTGGTAGCCTGCTGAACGATCAAGCTATCGAAGCGTGCATCAATAGCATCAAAGCGTGTCGTTAGTGCTGTACAGTGCGATTCCAATGCAGCAACAGCCTTACGAAGTTTTGAAATTTCAGCTGATTCAGGAGGGCATAACGAGGAGGTTGACACTGGTTGTGGTGGTGGTGTCAGTGGAAGTGACTGCGTGGCAGCGCGCGACCGTCTGGAGCATCCATGCCAAACATTAACTCCTGCTTTACCACAACGAGGGCATTTCCAATGCACAGTCTCTGGAGTTGATGATGATTCTGACAATGAGGTGGAAGCATCAGTAACAGGTTTACGGTATGGACAGGTGCGTGTGGAATGGGCTGCAGCACACCAGGCACACTTAGGTGAGGCAGAGCAATATCGGGGAGATATGGCCAGTACCCCAGCAGTTGAAACAGTTGGGCTGATCATCCTTCATCCTGCGAAATTCACAAGGAGGGAGGCAAGGGAGGAAGGAAAACTCATAAACAGATGGTGGTGGTTCTAGTAGACTCCATGTGATGACAATGCGATTAATAGGGTTCCCATTTTGAAGAAATCTTCGTGCACTGTATACACCAGGCAGTTCCTTAGCAAGGTTAGGGTCTGCTTCAATAGGGTAACGAGTAATGAGATATGTTAAATACTTACGGGGTCTGTCTATTGAATCTTGAATATCCAGGCTTATGGACAGAAATTCACCACCCTTCACCCTGCCAATGATGTCCTCACGACTCCTTGCAATATATACAAATTTAGATGTGATAGCAGACATCTTCACCTCTGCCAGCTCCTTATCAAGATTGAAGGTTCTGTTTACTTCAGTCAGCCATCGTAGTTTAGTGTCAGTGCTCAAATTTTCTTTGAAGACCAACCTAACATATTCATCACGGGAGCAAAAGCTGGGGTAGCAGAGGAAGCAAGTCGTGTAGGGGGGTGAGGCAGAGTGACATCACTCTTTTGTCTAGTGAAAAACTCTTGACATTTGGATGTTTTAGCAGCAGGAGACTGTGGAGCACTGCTAGTATCTGACCCATAATCCACTGGGCGCTTCATGGGGGTATTAGCAACAGTACTGGAGGGCTTATGAGGAAGAGATTGTGTGAGTGGTGGCCAATGAGTCATATCTGCATCCTCATCATCAGTCAGGTGCAGATCATTTTCAACCTCAGAAACAGAGGCTGGTCCGGTAATCCATTAGTGAAGCAGCAGCCTTTTCACGTCACAATAGTGACATCACACATACACTGCGCATGAGCGAACTGAGGCGCCGCTGACCGAGTGGGTATGCCACGGGTAAGAGTTTTTATATCGTAACTACAGACCAGTATAAAAAAAATCCTATATACACACTGTTGTTACTAAAATGGTCACTGAGTCTTACTGTAACTTATATAACACGGTGAAAGGTGTAGTATCACTAGAACTTGCACAAAAACTCATTATATAGAGCTTCACACAAAGCTTGTTTACAAACGGTCTTCTTCTTCTTCTCCTCAGAGAGAGAGAGAGAGAGAGAGAGAGAGAGAGAGAGAGAGAGAGAGAGAGAGAGAGTGTATATTGTAGTTGCTAAAGCGGTAAGTTTTTGTTATTTTTACCACTGCTAATTTTGTGTGAATTTTTGCCGCAAGTTTAATCATTAGTGTCATTCCTGTGACTTGAGACATTTAATTCAGTTAAAAACATGGCAGCTATATTCGCTAATTTCTCTAAACTTTACTTTCCCAAGGAAAAACAAGAAAAGATGACTGCGAATTCAAAACTACTAAATTCAGGTACAGAAAGGCAAAAGAATCGAGCTTACCACGAAGAGCAATAGAAATAAATTTGTAATTTGATGAGAAAAGAGGGAGAAACACGGAGATGAAAGCTCTTGAGATACTTCGACATTTAAGGGGAATCATTGACGTCACTGTCCCATTATATATATATATATATATATATATATATATATATATATATATATATATATATATATATATATATATATATATATATATATATATATATATATATATATATTTTCATGATGTTGCCTTGTAATACGTATATCCTCCTATAATTTTGACATGTTTACTTTTTTCATGTGTTATGTTTAATGATAATGGTTGTTGAAGTGTCATATTTAGTTTGGCATCAGATCTCAAAAGAACTTGATTAAGTAACTTGATAGCGTAATTTAGAATTGTTATTATAATTTTAATAGTAACGTAATTTAGAACGAATATCTTTCTTGGTAAAAGCGTAGTATGTGAACACGTGTGTGTGTCCACCAGGGCTTGTTTCATTTCAATTGTCATCAGTTGAGATAAGAGGGAACGCTTTGTTTTGGGTTAGCGATGACAGGTTTGCAAAACAAACGCCGATTTGTCCCATACGGGCTCAAGACGAGTGATTTCATGTTGTTACATGCGTTGTTCGAGTCACGTATACCACTTGGAGAGAAAGAATACGTGTCCTGATCAATTACGTCATGTTTTGTAAGATTGCATTCAAA
>NC_089748.1:26006802-26049302 GCF_040412425.1 Macrobrachium rosenbergii
CTCTTTCTCTCTGTTAATCCACCCACTTACTTGAGATTAAAACAAAGCTCAACAAAGAGGCCTTATTTAGCATTCTGCGTTTGTTTGTTCACATGCACCAAGGGAATGCTTCCACTCCCTTGCAAATTCCAAAGACCTTATTTGCCCCGTTTTCTGTGCTCCCACTCTGCCGCTTACCTTTTCGCACACGAGGAAGGGGAGTTTTTGTCCTTGCTATTCTCTTCGAATGGAGAGAGTCTTTGTGTCTGGAGATAAATGAGCTCCCAAACGTGTGATTTTCTTCAATTTGAGTATGTTGTATTTTCATTTGTATAACTATGTGGCCACTAAATGGAGGACAGTAGATGTTCTAGGATAAAGTGTATCTTCATGTAATGTCTGTGTCCATGTACGTAAAAGAGCTCCTCCTAAATGACTGTTTTATTGTGCGCATACATATATGCAAATAACACTGTATTTTAATTTAAGGGAAATTAAGGCCATTCCTGGCAAACGTCTCAGAATGACTCGAATGATAATTTCCAGGGAAAATCCTCAGATTTACTTCACTGCATAATTCCTACATCAGATTTCACTTACGGCTCCAGAGTACATTCATGATAAGTTTAGCTTCCATTTTACGATCCCTTTATATTTTAGCCAATAGCGCTATGCACATTACTGGGCTGCTGCATTAACTTTCCAGATTTAGGTTTTTCCAGATTCCTGCATCTTCTGTTTTCCACCTAAGTGCCTCTTCGTTGTTGCCTTTGAAGTTTGAATTCATCTCGACCTCTCTTTATTCCTGCTTCAAGACATTGCCCTCCACAAAAAAAGAAATTTCAGATTTAACTTAGCATCGTTTACTATCATCCTCTTACTAACATGGTTACAGTAACTTTTCACACCTCCGGCGGCCAGCAAAATTTTTAAAGTCCACCTACTGTTAATGCTTTTCTGTTACCTCAATTTAGTGAAATAACTTACTATTACTTCTCTTCTATAATTTATCTCCTGATATGAAAGTAATTCCATAGCGTAAAGGGAGAACATACAACAAACATCCAATTTAAGAAACCCAGCTCTCTTTTCTACAGACCAACGCTTTGAAAGTAACACACCGCCTCTCTCTTTCATGGAATTCCACCAAAGTCATCCATTCATCATGACCTTGCCTTCCACACCAGCATATCAATTATACCTACACCACTACCTTCTTCCGTTTTCCTGAAAATCAGTTCAGCTATTAATCTTTCTTATCTTAAATTACAGTCCGCCAACAACAAATCTTTTTTCTTTTAAATTCTCATCTGAAAAGTCACATACCGTTCTTTATTCCATTCTGTTCCACCTCCTTCAGCTGTTGGCCCAGCGTTCGACTCTCCTACCCGGCTAATGAAGAATTAGGGGAATTTATTTCTGGTGATAGAAATTCATTTCTCGTCATAATGTGGTTCGGATCCCACAATAAGTTGTAGGTCCTTTGCTAGGTAACCAGTTGGTTCTAGCCACGTAAAATAAATCTAATCCTTCGAGCTAGCCCTAGAGAGCTGTTAATCAGCTCAGTGGTCTGGTTATACTGAGATATACTTTTTTTCCACCTCCTTCAACACCCACCGAAAATCACTTGTTTTTCTTCTTTCACCTCGCAAGCTTTGCTGGAGGCTGTTTTACTCTTTCATTGTGGAAGATTCTTGCCTAATTAGAAATGATGAGTTCTGGCAGGATCAAGCCATTATTTCTTACATTAAACTGATGAATATAAATTTCAGTAAAAGACAATGAGATATTCTTTCAAGTAAAATATTGCTGCAGAATTTCAAATTTATAAATGGTTTTATCTTTACTATTGCTAATAGAAAACTTGACATCTGGTAACAAATGAGAATGTAAGTAGAGATATTCAAATGACTCGTATCCTAATTTCGTTAAAAACTGACAGCATACCTATATTTGTATTATATGTCGGGTATTTGCATGTACATGTTGTATGGCCTATTATTTACATATGGATGATAGTTGGAATATGACTAAACCACTGATGTTCTGAAGACAATATTAAGGCTCCAACTGCCCCCACCCCGGCTTTACTGTCTGACATAAAATTCCGCAAAATTTCAACTTGCTCTGAAAGACAGGTGAAGCTTCAGTGTACTGAAGATAGGTGAGCTTTAGTGCTTCTCTTGGATTTAACAAATTCATAGCTAAATGATAGGCATAAAAGTGTTCCCATTAAAAAAAAAAAGGATAAGGCAAGCATCCGTTTGTTCTCATATTCTCATGCCTCAAGACTAGAAAATTAAAGAAGAATGTGAAGGGGGAAACAGGAAGAGAATTTCAATAGAAAGATTAGGTGAAGTTTATCCTTAAAAAGCGTTGTAGGACTTGGGGAAAACAGATGATGTTCCGGATTTTGATGTTAACTCTAGAAAGAGATACGGCCAATAAAAACTAAAACACACGGATATCTGATCTACATGGAAATGATTATGTAAAGTAGCAGCCAAGTGGTTATTACTAGATATGGTGGTTGAATTATCACAGAGAGAGAGAGAGAGAGAGAGAGAGAGAGAGAAATGTTGCTATGCAGAAGAGAGAAGTAGGTCCCAGGAAATAAGTGAAAGAAGTCACTGATCTAATAAAAGCCCAGATTAGATTTTTGACAAGAGGGAAACGAAGGAGCAAGCACCAATATGACAAGAGCAATATTCCAAGCACAGACAGACGTGGGCAATATACGGCTTCAGAATTCACGACACTGACATTAAAATCCCTGGCTGTGGGAAGCAAGTTTAAGTATCAGTGATGAACGCTTTCTTTATTGAAATGAATTTTTCTTTCTTTTGTTCGATTTGTACAATGTCTCTTTATATCTGTCAGACTCTTTAGTACTCTCACTCACACTCGTCTGTTTTTTAGCTTTTTTTATAATTTTTTTCATTATATTAAAACAAAATGCCCATTTTTTATTGCGTGAAAACACCGTGCTCATGTTAGCCCTCAGTTCTATTAACACGATTGTTTGCATTCATTTCTCTCTCTCTCTCTCTCTCTCTCTCTCTCTCTCTCTCTCTCTCTCTCTCTCTCTCTTTATGTGATGAAATACTCAGGCATAACTTTTTAATAATTTTTGTCATTACTTTTGTATTTTATTACAGAGGATTCAGGAAGGCATTTTACGACCTAAGCAATAATCCTAAACGTTACTGATATGTAAAAAAGACAGTGAATTGCATATATATTTCGATATACTAACTAACAGACAGAACCAACAAATTAGCCTCCTTGGTGGAGGTAATAAATGAGTTATGCTTAACAGAAGGTGTCACAGCCATTTTTTTTTTTTTTTTTGGGTGGGAAACCGCAGTCAAATGTTCTCCATTCCAATACCAATACTCTTAATGTTGTAAATTTGTACCTATCCTCCCAGTTAAACGAATATTGAGTAAGAAGATCTAATAAAACCACCCTTCAGCAAAACAATAGCCCTAATTGGTATGAAATCGCTCTCCTTAAGAGTGGGAAGGGTTAACATTTTCCCAACATCCGTTAAGGAGAACAAAAATTATATAATTAAACCTATAGTTTGATTATCAAAGGTATAAACCGTTTACATGACACTTTTTGGCGAAGTTCTTTTTATACCTGAGAATCTGTTTCCATGAAAATGAAGAACACATCCCAAACCCATAATCCAAGAAATGACACAAAAATTCTCGACATGAGGGATATGAAGGTTATGACAAAGTCAGAAAAGATTCGTGTTATTAACTCTCTAAATGTCCTGAATAACATGGAAGCAAACAATTTCCAGTAAAGGTTGCTATAAAGCCCTCCGGGCAACAGACTTCTCTGGACCCTAGAAGGTTGTCGGGGGATTATTTACATAAGGTTCGGAAGACCTTCGCCTCGAGAGTCTCAAACCTAAAATCGTGGAGCAGGGTTTTAAGTCGACCGTCTTTGATCTGCTAAAAGGTTTTTAAGAATCTGCGAAACGCATATACGATGGGTTTAGTAAAGGATATTACTTATTCGTCTGATGGCAACGAATCGTTAAATTGGTTACGTTTGGAGCGGTTCTAAGTTTTAATAAGAGTGTTATGCACTGAACGATACTGCAAGAGTTATGTGTTGAAGGTTTGTATGTGCACTTACGTTTGTTAGTATCTGTGTTAATTTGTTTATTCGCAGCATTTATTTCACTTTAAGAGTAAAATAGTTATTTTCATTGCTCCGAAACACAATGTAATGATTTGCGTAGTGGGTATTGGCTGACAAAGTTGAAATTTGTCATGTCTTACACTTGATTGTCAGAGAAGCGGTCATTAGTCTACAATGTTCAAGAAGCGGCATCACTTGGGACAAATTTAGCTACAGTAACTTTCGTCGAAGAAAACAAAGACAACCGAGTGGATTCTTTCTTAAAAGTTCTGTTGTTTGTAAGTATGATTATCATGTGATTGTTCATCAAATTCCCTTTATTGCACCATGGCAATTTTATTGTTTAGATATCACTCCATAAAACCCATGAAAACAGCCATAATAATGGTGATCGCATAAACATGTGCTCTCATAAACACCATATGGTGACTAATCATGAAGATATAGGAGCTCACCTGGTTAAAGACGATACTCTGAAGAAAATACAGTATTTCAAGAAATTATACAGTACCTGGCAACTCACACAACTTACAAGAGCAAAAGGAAACGACGATACTTACACGTAGCTAGTGGTGCAATGGCAAAGTGCCTCTAAATCCATCGAACGGTGACATCAATTATAATTGTAAATAAATAGCTGAATCTATTTATTTCCACATAACATAGACCACAATAAAGTCAACTGACAAGTTTTAGAAATATCCAAAAATGTTTACGTGTTAGGCAAAAATTTCATGAAAACCCCAGGATATTGACACAATTCTTCCTTGAGATGACCTATGCTCCGAGACATTTGTATCAAAATGTTAACAATAGAATTTGATAGGCAGAGCTTCTTTACCCTTCTACCTAGTATCAAGGAACTATGGACTAGAAACACGAAGATCCTAAACACAGTTTCATCAGATAAGTAAGAACAGTAATGAATAAAAGCAAAAATTATTTGAAGACCAGATTGAGAGATCCTGATTTCTTCTTAGTGACGCTGAATGGATATTCCCTGACAGGATGTGCTCTTTTTATTAATGGCAACATTACTCTTCAAAATTTAATCATGACAGTGTCCTTCATGAATATACTATAATAATCTGTCTCTATATACAAATTGATCTACTATGTCAACAGATGATATCCTTGGCACTCAAAAGACTGCTTAGTGATGCCGCACAAATTAGCAACATTTTTTATTTGAGTGTAAAGATTCAACACACTGATTAAAAACCTTCACCGTTTCTTTGCAAAGCACTCGCGTTTAGGGTACCAGAAAACAAATAGTCCTAAACGAAAAACTAGAATATTTCAGTTAGAATTTAGATCACTCAGAATATTTACTGTCATTCTTTTTAGGCGAATCACATGACTGTGAGTATGGCCGATCGATAATGTTGTTAACAGATTACATCGTATTCCATAAAGGTTGGAGCCTGCAATGTCCTTCTCATTTTTTACATGGGTCTAACATGCTGGCTGCCATCTGATGGCCGAAACTTATTAAATTCAGCGCTTCCAAGAAGTTCATCATAGCCTTGTGGTATTTCTATGAAACTCATGTGTAGAGTATCACATTATCTCGGATTTATTAGTAACACTAATGTGATTACGTTGTATTTAACGATCAGACTATCACAAGTCCATAGGTAAATAGCTCAAACGTTAACATTATTGTTCAGAAGATGTAACCTTCAGATATTAATAACTTATGCTCTACAAGACCAAATTATTAACAACGTGACTTACAAGTCTGTTTATGAAAAGTCACGATTTCCTGTAGCATGTCTTCAATCATTCATTCACCATTACTAAGACTTACAGCTACCCTTTTTGCAAATTCTATTAACCTAATGTAAAAATTACATTTCACACCCCTAAGAAATAGAGGGTAAGAAATAGAGGGAATTTGATGAACAATCACTTGATGATCATATTCATAATCAACAGAACTTTTTAAGAGGAATCCACTACGGTTGTCTTTGATTTTCTTCGACCAAAGTTACTGTGGCAAAATTTGTCATAAGCAATGCCGTTTCATGGGCACTGGACTAATACCGTTTCCCTGGCAATCCTGTGTACGACAATTCTGAAGATAATAATTTCGCAGGTATTGACCAATACAGCTCTCATACCCCATTGTCAGATCATTTGAAAATATGTAACGAAAAACTTTTACTACATAATTTTCACCGTTGTTGTGGGTGTATCTTCCGACTGAGATCTAAAAAAATAGAAAATTGCTTTTACTAGGTGTCTACAGATATCACCAGTGCGCGCTCCTTTGTGCGCGTGTGTGTGTGTGTGTGTGTGTGTGTGTGTGTGTGTGTGTGTGTAGAGGGAGAGAGAGAGAGAGAGAGAGAGAGAGAGAGAGGGAGTTGGGTGTGAGATTGGGAAAATAAATAATTAGCATTTTAGATAATCCTGATCCACTACACGCATACGAAACAACAGTGCCATTTATTCCTGTCTGATAAGAAATAATAGCTCAACGGTTTCTATTATAGTGTGCACCACATGAAATATTTCCAAAATACATTACTGTACACCATAAAAATACTAATAATAAAAAAAATTCGTAACCAAATGTTATCAACATCAATGAAACAAAACATCTGAAGCCGCAAAAAAAGCTATCAAAAGGTTTACGTTTACATGGCGCAATACATGTGGAATCTATTAATAAAACTTTTTATACAGTAAGGAATCAGTTTTGTGCAGAACTAACAATGGCACTGGACAAAACAAATATTTTAATGTGTATTTTATTTAATTTCGAATTCGCTCATATTCTGATTTCCTGTCACCTGGAATTCATTCGCATTTAGGGCCTGCAGCTTCGAAATTAATTTACTTTGGTCTCGCGTTCCATCGAAATTTTTGACTGACTATGACTGAATCTGGACAGAGACTAATACCGGTATATAAAGACTTCTATCAATATAAATTATTCAGAACATAATTCTATATCTGTTCAGTTTGGATCAATAAGACAGTTATGCAGCCAATGCGGAATACACGGAAGTATTCTGATAGGATTACTTAATTTATTGTGCTCGTTTTAGTTACCACATTCGAATTATTTTTAGTAAAGTGAATAGCAGCTTTTGCCAGTTAATCCTAAATATGAACACATTAATTATAAAACAAACTAAATAGACCACTAACTAGCAAACTTTCTACAACACTGAAATACCATTTATCAATAATGAAGATAGCCAAAGGAAATATAATAAAATGTAGATAACAAAATAACAAAAATATCATAGATAAAGAAATTAGCATAGTATATACACACACACACATATACATATATATATATATATATATATATATATATATATATATATATATATATATATATATATATATATATATATATATATATATATATAAAAAATAATTAGCACATGAACACGTGTTTCACAGAAATGAATTTCTGACACACTGGGAACAAACCTCGGTCTCCTGTGACAGGCCAAGGCTGTACTGACTAACCTACTAAGGTCATAAAAGAAGGTGGAACCTAAGTACTACAGTACTCCGTACCTGAGGTTTTTTCCGAGCAGGCTTCTGAAGCCAGCATACCAGCGAATTTTACCAACTTCCTGACCCATTTCGGTATCATTTCATTTGAATTACCCCTTCACTATAACTATTAAAAATGCATGTATGTATATGTATATATATATATATATATATATATATATATATATATATATATATATATATATATATATATATATATATGGTAAAAAGTGATAATAAGAGAGAGAGAGAGAGAGAGAGAGAGAGAGCAGAACGATATCTTTCTCTATAACTGAGGGACACGGTAAGGATGCAACTTTCACATCCGGACGCCAAAAGAATAAACAGGTGACAGGAAGTGAGTTCCCCAGAAATCTAGGCTACACTCAGGAAAGAGATGACAAGAAGTAATGTCATAAACAGAGAGCAAAATCCTAGAATGAAAATAAACAAGGTGACTCCCCTAAATTTGATCACAGACATAAAAAAAATTGAATCAAATGTAATTTTTATAGCTACAAGGCAATGGTACTGATCATGCAAATACTCACGAGGAAGATGCCACACGTATCATGTACCTCAGTCACTTCTGCAAATACAGAAAAATAATAATTGCTATGATACCATAAGTAAATTCTTTTCAAGTACACTAAACTAAAAAGATTGTTTGTTTAATGATTGCATTACTAACCAGTTTGTTTTATGATAGCATTACTAACCTGTTTGTTTACTGATAGCATTACTAACCAGTCAGAAAAATCAAAATCAAAACAACGCACTTGGCAAATAATCAATATGAATGTAAATGTTGTAAGTGTTAATCTAAACATTTCAGTTTAAACATCAGTGTGAATATACAGGCAACGCCGAGACCTTTGCATAGATTATGTGTGTTAACATTAAAATATTTGTAGAAGTATGTAGTTAAATAGTTTTTCATTTGATATCAGTATAGAAATTGACCTTTTATATATATTCTTCTAAATGTATTCTTTAACAGGATCTCAGTGTAAACAAAGTTATTGATAAGAACTGTCAATAGCAAAAGTTTATACAAGATATCGAAGCAAAAATAAAACTTTGGCGTTCGACATCCGGTTACAGTATAAATATAGACCTAACGAAAGGAAACCAGCTAAAATATTCACGTAACTATAAAGCACATGAACGGAACTTCCATTATATAATTTAAGATTTTAAACTAAATACAGATCCAGTAACACGCAATATGAACATGGTTTCAGTATAAACATGAACAAATAGAAATAAATTTTACATACAGGTAAACAAATATCGCTAAAGTGAGAAATTTTACTCAAGTTATAATCATAAATACACAAAAACCGAAGGGAAATTATTTCAAATATTATCAGAGAATACCTTTATAAATAAACAGACAAAGAAAGGACCTTCAAATTAGGTATTTTTCAAGACCCAAATTCCGAAGTTGATGTCTTTCCAGAAGGATTTCACAAGCATTCACACTTCACGCAAATTCATAATGTTCAATACACCTGATAAAAAAAAAAGGTTGGTGGTGAGAAGTAAACAAAGACATCTGGAAACTAGAACATTTCATGATAAGGACCGGAGAAGTGTGACATACTTCCCAAGCAAAGTCTGACTCCAAGGCTGAAAAATAACTATCCATTTGCATTTACACTGACGTAATTATTTTGCACGTTCAAATTCAAAATGAGTGTGACAGGGCATGTCTCTGTGAGGATAACTTCACTAGCACAGCTCATTTACTTGCTTATATTCTATGCTCGAAAATGTAAGACTAGACAAATATATTAAAACATAATCAAACTAACCAACTAAAACAGCCTTTAATTATAAAAGGCATTCTGTTTAGGATTTACCAGCATATATAAAGTGAATACTGTAGAACATTTGTCACCATCAGTAACTTTTCATATGCATAATTTCAGAACGAATGTTTTCTCGAAAACTACCATTCTTTCGCATGTGGATCACGTCTAATAGGGTCTGAAAATGTATTGAACTAATTAACTCTACTGGTAATCTACTTTTCTAAAAATAGGGGCCAAAAAATAGCTTGGCAGGAAAAACGACATGCCTGAATACATAACAAAAAACAGGGAACCAAATAATACAACTAAGTAAATAACATCATCGCTGGATTAGGCTAATCTATCTACTGTACATCTACTATGGTGATGGATTGCATGAAATGCAAATATTACCAAAGTAACTGTGCCTTCTCTTCTCCATGAGCAGGCTGCTGCAATCTGCTGAAAAAGATGCAAGTGGTAACAGAGAGCTGGAGAGGATAAGCGAGTGCTGTAATCTATAGAGTATGAGGTTGAAGTTTACTATAGACAGAGCTATAGGCTACTTTACTGAGCGAACGATCTCTTACCATACTCCCTCACCGCGATAACTGTTTGTCACAGAAATATCCTGAATATTCCATAATACTCTGCAAATTAAATCTGAACAGTAATCTCAACATTCAAGAATTTATTCTAAAGTACATGGGGCATCCTACATTGGCAAACGTATTCTTTGACCTGACAGGTGCCAATATCAGGGCTAGTTAACTGTAATCTGTACTCATCAACACAACACAGGATTTGGGTAATTGGGTAAGGCGATTTCGTAGATTTCTTGGGATCATGGCTTGCATTCCGTTAGCCATTTCGTGATGAGGTGGAAAATTGCCCTTGTAATCTGTTACGGACAAAAGCTCAATGTAACTTGCTTGAATGATAATATCCAGTGTACAGCATTACAGCATGCAGTTTTACAGATATGTCAACAGAATCTTTAAAACCTTACATAAAGCCTTGTTTGTTTAAAGCCTTAAAACGCCTAATAAAGGAGAAACCTTGTCCAAACTTATATGCAAAATTTGACACAGTGCATAGTGTTAATACGATTTTTTAAATTGAAGTCTTTATAAATATTTTCATACCTAGAAGCGTTGTTGGTTTTTATTTTCAGGTTACCAATGCACAAGACTTGTTGCATTTCGTCAGGGTATGCTTTTATTCCTATAAAATTAGATACAGTACACACACACACACACACACACACACACACACACACACACACACACACACACACACACACATATATATATATATATATATATATATATATATATATATATATATATATATATATATATATATATGCTTATTATATGTCACTAAATAGTGTGTGATTAATATATTATTTATATACACAGGAAATATAAGGAGTAAAGCACCAAGCGCTTTACTCCCATTTTATTTTTCCTGTGGCCTTGGCTTAATATATATATATATATATATATATATATATATATATATATATATATATATATATATATATATATATATATATATATATATATATAGTTGTTTATGCACAAGAATCGAAAATGATCAAGACTTAATGAGGCACTGACCCGGGTTTACGTGTACCAAAGTGAAGAATGCATAAGCAAGGTCTCATCTTTCTGGGTCCACAAGAGTTGCTGCCCTGCCTATCTTTTTGTAAAATAAAATGTAAAGGTTTTATTTTGGTAGACTATTAAGCCTCTTATTCAAATTACAATTATTTACTTTGTGTTCACAATTACACATGAAACTAGAAGCGGGGGGTACCCGGGGTGGGGCCCTCCAGACAGACGCCACCAGAAACTTCAAACGAAGACCGACCACGAGGACCGACCTCCGACGCGTGGTCGCCAGATACCCTGACCAGGGGCAAGCTGTAGAAACGTTTATTAAGTATATATTCTCGTCAGACACAGTCGCCTAAGCATAAAAACGCAACTTAGTACAAATGTAAAACCATTTCAGCTTTCAAGCCATATATATCATATTGTCTTCCTTGGCATATACAAAGAAATAATTAGTCTTTTTCATGTGTGAAAAAACACACTTCCAGCCAGTTGTATGCCCTTCTTGTTCTCAGTGTAACTCTTACTTTTCCGCTCGCGATTGTTAATGACATGTCCAGAGTCTTGACTAATAAATTAGTACATACCTAATCACTACATATCACTCGTCTACCTGCCTCTACAAACTAATACTTCATAACTACGCCTGTGTAACAAAGGATTCAGATACTGCAATGAACAAGCTAGGCATAGAATTGGGCTGTCCCAAAAACAGTCTTTCAATCTCATTCTTTTTCATTATTGGAAAATATGCAATAATCGTTACAACGGTCTCTACTATACATTCAACCAAGCTTCTGCAATTCTTGAAGTAAGAAATGCCTACCATTTGCCTCAACCCGAGAGTATTATAAATATTATAAGAGTTACTGTAGCCTTGCTTTACACCTTTTAGCTATCCCAAATGTAACCCCAGGTATTGATCACACTGCCTTTTCCTCTTTGTCTTCCTGTTGCTCAAAACATCCAACTTTCTCCCTAAATAAATCCAATATTACACATTTCTCATCTGAAAATAATCAACTATTTTTCAGAACCCTAGCGTTTAGTATTTCATTACTTCTTTCTGTTATGCATATATCAGTACAGGGAATTTGGCTATAAACATTACGCCCTGCCACTCGGCGATTTTCGCAATCAAAGCAGCAAAAGCATCTCTTACATCTGTCTCAGGTGAACAAACTCATGCATTTGGGGGACATTTTTTCTCAACAGAGAAGCAAAAGGAACACAAACACACACACACATATATACAGTATATATATATATATATATATATATATATATATATATATATATATATATAATTCATATATATATATATATATATATATATATATATATGTATATGTATATATATAATTTATATATGTAAGTATATATTTATATATATATATATATATATATATATATATATATATATATATATATACATATATATATATGTATATGTATATATATAATTTATATATATATATGTATATATATATATATATATATATATATATATATATATATATATATATATATATATATATTTAGTGCCAGGTTTTTAGAGACTGGTGTCACTTGCACGTAAGATGTCACCAGATCCTTAATCCTCATTGTTTCTAGCCGTTTTTTTGTCCATTATTTGTGTGCTTGCTTAATGATAACCGGCCAGCATTTCTCAACATTACACATACTATCAAATGAACATAATATTTACGAAGTGTCATTCCCCAACCACTCCGCTCTCTCTCTCTCTCTCTCTATCTCTCTCTACGTGTATACTATAAAAGCTATGTTAATATTATATGAATTACGTGCAAAGATTATCAGTTGAAACTGCAAGATCATTGGAGGTGATTTTACAGCAATTAAGTTGATTTGGGAATGTAAACTTCTCCAATTTCCGTCACTAATAGAAAAAACAATATTAGCAACAACAGCCATGATGAAAATTACTCCTACTGCTACTAATGACTGTACCATTATCATCATCACCTTGAAGACGTGTCAAAACCTGATGAAATTATTTTCATAAACTAGACTTTCAAAAATAGATAAAATGAAGTTACGGTTTTCAATATAATATACTGTAAGTCGCAAACAAATACCGTATACCTTACACCGCGTAAATCCTAATGCAAAACATCTAAAACAAACTAAAGTTTACGTCACGGACTAATTAGATATATCCCAGACATATATCTGACCAGTTCTTTCTAATTTCAGTGCCATATATGAGTAATAACTTAGATTAGTTAAGAAATCATAAAAAATGAACAAAGTATAAGAAAAAAATTACCTGCAATAGCAAATTGTAGTAATTAACCGAGTCTTAATGAGTCGAAATATGAAAAGGAAAACTTTATACACAGAGTACATGTAAATTTTCTTAATTGTTAGGAAATCTCGGAAGAAAGTATAATGTTAAATAATAACAACGTGATCTTTAGGTTTTAAGTATCCCAAAAATAAGTATAGAGAGAGAGAGAGAAAAAAAGAAATGGATCGAAATTAAGACAGTAATCATGCGTCAGAAACACAGGAGCATGCGAGTGCATCTAAAGCCTTCAAACGTACCATCTTGACAATGCAGTGACAACATTTGTTCCTGCCGCAGCGTTTTCTTTCAGACGTCTGTTCGATCGTCTCCAGCGAATAACTGCCTCCTCCGAAAGAACACCCATTTCTGCACCCTGTGATGCGACTCCTCCATATTTCTACCTGACACAGACATTCCGAGAAGGGAGGAAATATCCCAGGTTCTTATTCCTTTATAACAACAGACGCTCCGGTATGTGCAGTTTCTTGAACATGGTATTACTTGACAAAGCTACCAAATCACCTCTTTATAAGAGATTCTCCCAGGAAACAATATTTTTGGAAGCAGATATGTTAGGAAAAGAATGTTGCGAATGCAATAAACAATAGGAAGTACCAGTGAGTATTGTTTTACAACTAAACATTGATAACCAAGTCGGTACTAATTTCAGTGCAATAAATAAATGAAAGGACGTGCCAATAGATAAGTCTCTCACCTAAATAAAATAAGCGACTTTCACTTGGTTTCTTATCTGAAAACAAGTGTAGTTGAACCATGTAGCTTGTATTTACATCACTGTAAAATAAAGCATCAAAGAAAATACATCTTTTTGATGCTATGGTTATCTCGGTATATTTGTAAAATCTCTCCAAGGCCTTAGCAACAGCATAAGATGAGACAACAAGATTTTAATAGGATGCTATAAAGTTACACTGAGGGTCATTAAAGTATATTCCTTAACATTGTTAATTATTAACAATGCATCACAAGTTTGCTATTCAACTGACTTCTGTAAACAATGGTTTGCAATGGACGGTGAAATCTTTGTGCTCGAGTAACTTTAATATATAGTGGAGTTATAAGTAAATTACCATATACTAAAATATGATTCTTAAAGGAAATGTACGGTTTTAAAGACACCCAAATTATCAGATAAACTAAAAGGAAGCTTGAAGGCAATGCTTACCACATCCTCCGAGTTTTAGAAATAAACAACATACTACGGAAAAGGACAGTTAATCGCAAATTTTTTCGAAATCTACTGAGGAAGTGGACACGAGTGAAAATAAGCGACACTGCTAAAAATGGGAAAGTCTGTACTAGTTTCACTCAGGAGCGGCGAAGAACATTGACACGTATAAGGCTAGTGATAATCTCTAGTTTTTCTCTTAAATCTTGCGCAGAATGGTGTCAATGGCAAATAGATCCGGACTTTGGTTAATACTGTTTACATTTATTAACAAAATTATTTGCAGATTTTAAGTGGTTTCTTGAGATATTTTTACATTTTGCTATTATATCAAATTGGATCAGTCAGTTATAGGAGAGGTGTCACTCGGATGTCAAAAGCAGTATTATTCTTTTGGTCACTGGTGTGTGAAGATTTATGTGATATATTCTGACATTTAACTCTTACTTGGTAGAGCCATAAGAATTACTTTCATTGTGGCCACACGCTCTGTTGTTATTTTATATCCCGTTTAAATTTCGTGATAGAAGTTGTATTATACTATATTATATATTATGTTATATTACATCATAGTAATCATACATGTTGGGCTATATATCCCAAACATCAGGAGAAAAAGGTAGTCGTAGCATATCAGTATTCTGAAGTTTAATTTGACATCCAGCAAAACTTTGGTTGAATTTACAGAGGGTAAAGCAACAAGCCACATTACGAGAATAACCATAAAGGTTACTCAACCGCGTTGAAAACTAATGCTGAAATGAATAACAGTTAACAGTTTATTTTTCGCTCCCAACTGATTGAATGAACAAAGCTGAAGAAATCATTTGACTGGGGTCGACCACACCCCATCCCGCAAATTCTAATGCCTTTTGTATTCCTTCAAATAAAAAAGAAGTTGACAAGGAAGAAGAGAAGTCAAAATAGAAAAAAAAAAATTATTTTTACAACGAAAATCAACGATACTGTCTACTGGTTGACCTCATTTCAACATCCATACTTTTTAAAACAACGTTTATTTTGCTGCTTAATTGCTGGATTCTAATATGTATGAGAAAAATAAGTTGAAAATATGACTGAAAATACTTTCTAAAGCCGAGGAGATATTCGCATTAAAGTTTCTTACCTTTGCAAGAAAAAACTGAGTGACGTTAAAAAAGATGTTAACTGAGGACGGCTGGACTTCTTTATCTTGGATAATGTGCAAGCTCAATTGCTCAAGCGCTTCATCATTCTTTTACCACCATATTTTTCATCCTTGTCATTTCCGCTCTCTTTCATTTGCCTTTAAATATACAAGAACCCCTCTCCCCTTATCACAAAATCTTTCTCTTTAAACGTATTCATGTCTTTGTATTCTTCCAGCATTATCTTTATATAGCAGTTCTGTCACTTGTTTTCATCTCCTTCAGTCCTTCCCTTTTGTGAAGTCAAAATTCTTCCCTACCCGTCTCTTAGAATTCTTGCCTTCTGCTTATCAAGATGAGTGTTCTTTTTTTTCTTTTTTTATTCGTGTGCTCCTTGGCTTTTATATCGGGACCCTTTGTCTTTTAGGTTTACATTTGCACTTCACCTCGGTTTGGGTTGATCGTAATAGGAGGGAGGAGAGACAGCGATGTAATAGTGTGTGTGTGACTGTGATCACGGGGACCAGGCGTGGTGGCCAGGGTTGCTATGGTATCGCACAATCTCTTTTCTTATTGGCTGACACACAGCCAATGATGGCACCTGCTGTCTTCAAAAAGCGCGGTTCACCGCTGTGTGTGAACGATGTCATTGACTTGTGTGTATCTCGACACGCCCGGCAATCGCGCGTTGGCGAGGGGAATCTCGCTACCGTGGCGTATTGGAAACCGCCGCGATACGCCAAGGTTACGTGTGAACGATTCCATAAGCTAACATTGAACAATCGACCCCGCGCATCTCACCGCGCGGTTAAAAACGCCCTGTGTGAACGTAGCCTAAGGGATATTTCTTTAATAGACATTTTGATTTATATTTTTTTTTTATTTTGAATCAAATTTGAAACATGAAGCGCATCATTCTTCATAATTTTACTCGAATGTGCCCTTATCCAAAGAAAATGAGTTTAAGCAAAGTAACAAAGAATGTAAATGGTGCAGAAAAGGACTGATGGAATATTCAAAAATCCATCCGAATGATCATCGAGATTGTGAGATGCTAACCTCATATGATTTTGAAGTGTTTGTGATATTAAGTTTGAGTAAATCAGTAATGGCAGATAATTCACAAGGATAAAAATCATGTAATTGCCCCATGCATGAGCATTACTGCAGCACTGGCGGACAAAATGGGTACTGACAATATACTACAGTTTCATAGTTATCGTGCTCAAGGTCAACCTGTTATAAAGATATGGGCTGGGTTGAAATAATTCCCAGTCAACATCAATCCTTTCCTAAATCTTACGCAAGTGTCAATATCAGTACTACACTTTTTTATATTCGCCATTTCATGGTCGTCATGTAGAGTTTGACCTTCAATTTCCCGTTCTATCCAAGAAAGTTTTGTTCTGGATGGTTTGATCGTAAGTTTAGTATCTGCATGACATAACCAGCTCTCCTCTATCCGGTGGCCTTCGCAACTAGGGAGGAAGCTACAGCTAATTTTCCAACCACTCACGCAAAAAGAGGAGTAACGCACAGTGAACATTACTGCTAAAACTACAAATTTCTTTAAGTGTCTTTAGCTTTGTCTTGATAATGATATTCACGACGGTATCGACGCAAGATTATATTCTTTAATAGAATTATTAATAAAAAGAACATCTTAACTGAATCTTTAGTGACGTAAATAAATTATTATCAGCGAGTTACGGAAACTACCGCTCTTCCCTAACAACGCGTGGTGACAGAATATACATCTGCAGTCGACCCGGTATTAATGAAGTTTCTTTTTATATAATAGGGTTTATGCCTTTTCCTTCTAAAAATAACTGTTTTGGATGTGAGCGACCTTAAAAGCGCATCTCTATTACCTCAAAATATACAATTTACTACTGTTAAATAGATAATTAACCTTAAACTATTCACAAAATAGGTGCAGTAGAACACGCTGGGAAAAATTATCAGGGAATGAGTCTAAATTTTGAATGAAATCACGTACTGAAATATTTTGAATACCTGAAACACGATTAGAGAGAGAGAGAGAGAGAGAGAGAGAGAGAGAGAGAGAGAGAGAGAGAGAGAGAGAGAGAGAGGGCACTCTAATAATTTCAAGTGAAATTCATTCGTGTATATAGTAGTTTACCTTAAATATATAGTCGTGATCTCATTTAAAAAAAAAAAAATTGAGACCACAAAAAGACCCTAAAAAGTATAGAAAAATTTCACGAAAGCAATATAGGAAATCATTAGTCATTAAATTAAAATTCTAATCTCAGTTGACAGCCAATCAAATGAGGGTTCATAAAACGCAGCCGGGCACGTAGTGACAGTGTTGATCGGCAATGAATCAGTTAATACAAATGGTTTTAAAGTTACACTGCTATCACGTGGAGCCGTTAATTGAATAACATTTCCAATGGAAATTCTAAAGGATTCATGTTTACACAATTGTCAATCGTTGATCAAGCATATATCTAACACTGTTATTATTAAATGGAGAAGCAAATGCACATTTACGTATATGTACGTACATATATTTAAAGATAAATCAATATATCTATATTGATTTATGTCTAAATATATGTACATATACATAACGGTGGATTTGCTTCTCCACTGTTATTATTATTATTATTATTATTATTATTATTATTATTATTATTATTAGTAGTAGTAGTAGTAGTAGTAGTAGTAGTAGTAGTAGTAGTGGTAGTAGTAGTAGTATAAAGGACGCCTATAATAGTAACAATGGTAGTGATATACGCGTAAGAGTGATTTCTCATTGTAAAACAATAATTTCCAAAGAAATTGTTGCAAAAAGGAATATGTTTCTGGTATAAATGAATCAGTGCATGGAAGACGTATGCAAACCATATAACGTAACTTGAAACTGTCTTAACAACTGAAGCCAGCTTGTGTATCATTACACAGGAACACACATTACCTCTTCTGGAATGTCGCAAAATAGTTTTCATGGCAAAGACAAATAATTATAAAGGATAAAATATACAATACAATAAACGCTAAATCCAAGTGCATTAATCAGAATACCCAAAAGCCTATTTTGAGATCGTGGCTACTTAGTTTTCGAAATAAACTGAGAAAACAAATTGATGGGCTTGCAAGGGGAAATCAAATATCTGTAATTGTTGTTAAAATGAGCGGATCAAATTGACCACACGAATTCAAACCACTAATATGCAAACGATATGCGGATAACACTTTTATAATTTTACCCAAACAAGAGCATGTTACATTTAAAATTACTTAAAATTTACAGTACTTTTAAAGAGAGTTTAAACAGGAAAAATAAAAATTAACAAACGTTCTTTTTTGATATCTATGAAAAGAATTACATTGTAAAACAATAATTTCCAAAGAAATTGTTGCAAAAAGGAATATGTTTCTGGTATAAATGAATCAGTGCATGGAAGACGTATGCAAACCATATAACGTAACTTGAAACTGTCTTAACAACTGAAGCCAGCTTGTGTATCATTACACAGGAACACACATTACCTCTTCTGGAATGTCGCAAAACAGTTTTCATGGCAAAGACAAATAATTATAAAGGATAAAATATACAATACAATAAACGCTAAATTCAAGTGCATTAATCAGAATACCCAAAAGCCTATTTTGAGATCGTGGCTACTTAGTTTTCGAAATAAACTGAGAAAACAAATTGATGGGCTTGCAAGGGGAAATCAAATCTCTGTAATTGTTGTTAAAATGAGCAGATCAAATTGACCACACGAATTCAAACCACTAATATGCAAACGATATGCGGATAACACTTTATAATTTTACCCAAACAAGAGCATGTTACATTTAAAATTACTTAAAATTTACAGTATTTTTAAAGAGAGTTTAAACAGGAAAAATAAAAATTAACAAACGTTCTTTTTTGATATCTATGAAAAGAATTACAACAGAAAACATGATTTATACATCTGTCGAAAACCAACGTACACATTTGTGACAACCAATTTTTTAATAGATATAAAATGAACGCTACTAAGTCTTTCCGACATAAACCCATTTCTTTGTCAACTTATTTTATGGGTATTCATAAAGAAATTGATTTTTTAAATAATCAATTTATGACAATGGCTTTAATTAATTTCTCTTTTGCAGAGTTGTAAGGGAATCTTTTAATCACAAATTTACACTTAAAATTGACTCCTTTGGTACACAGGCAAACATAATTTACGCAAAATTGCAGTAGGCAACGTTTCTAATATTTGCAAATATTTAGGAAAAGGAATAAAAGCTTTGCTTTCGAAGCACACACTTATAACATATATAAGCCTAGCTGTTTATAACAATTACAAACTAAGCCTGTTTTTATACTTAAAAACAATTACTAGATTTACTATGTTCTTAACCGTTCATCGGTTCACTTCTTCCAAAATAATACAGTCTGCACTTGGTGGAATTTAGTATTATAAAATCCCATCTTCCTGGTAGACGAGGATATAGCTGTCAGCCCCAACAGCAGCTGGGAAGGCATCTTCATTTAGCTACTGGTTTACAGGAATTAGAAAAATATACCATCAATTTTAGTCTGAGTTATTTCGAACACTTTCCAAAAGCAGACTCTCACGACGAATTGCTGATAATAGAGTTCATTTTAACCAAAATTAAGGAACTCGCACATATTTGAATTGAGACAGTGTTTCTTTTCCTTTGAACATATTTTGAAGTTCGTATATTTTATTGTCTTGGTCTTCGTGTTTTTTTTAAGTTTCACGTTTATTTTGATTTCCTATGATGAATTTGTTTTACTGTTCTTGTATGTTGCTACTTTACTTGGTTGTTTCTTAAAATAGTTTCAAACTTACTTTTATTCCCTACGTAGAAGTTGTTATATGCGTTGTTGATATAAGTGATTGTTATTGTTTGCAAGCCTTTCAAGCCCATCGTTGTACAGTTTGAGAATGACTCTAGAAAGTGAGGTAAAACATTCAAATTTCTTTCTTCCATTTAACTTTTATTACACTTACTCGAGTTTAGTAGAGCACTTTTCTAAACCGTTCATAGTGGGAATTTGAAATCCAGTTTCATGGGGGATGGTATTTTTATCACAGAAACGTTCGAAACATCCCAAAAATGGAGACGTTATTTGTTGTATACTCTTTGAAATTCATCACCATAATAAAAATAACAGTGAAACCTGAAGTATTCTATAAGTTATAACAGTAAATGAATAAAAAATTTTCTTAAACGAAATCTGGAAATATCGAACGCAAGCCCCAATTTGTGCTCAGAGAGGGCAGCTTCTTCCTCATCACTCGGGAGATTTCTAAAGGCTACGATAGATCACTTCACGACGCTTTCCTCAGGACTCGGCATATCCCAGCAAATCCTTCCAGGAGACTGGAGACTTACCGCAACCCAGCAAGAACTGTACTTTATCGGCGCCGAGCCAGAATAGAATTGAACTGCTCTTCAACCAGGTACTCCCATCAGGTGAAAGGAATCAATTTCACACGGTCTGAAGGGCCAAGGAGATGAGAAGAAAAGACAAAGGAGGAAGTGATGCATGAAAATGCAAAGGTGCAACTTAAGGGGACAAAACTGCCTTGTGCTGTGCCAGCAATGTTGAGTTTTTCGTAGTTAATAGCAAATAAAATGGTACTTGATCAGCATTACATTTATCATGGCAACATTTCAATAGCTAAGAATAAAGATGCTGCAGCTCTCTCTCTCTCTCTCTCTCTCTCTCTCTCTCTCTCTCTCTCTCAATATATATATATATATATATATATATATATATATATATATATATATATATATATATATATATATATATATATATATATATATATATTAACAGCCCAGTTCGAGGGCCATCTTTTATTGATATATCTGTTTAAAGAACACACTTAAACATCTCGCCTTTCTTGAGATGTTACTGGTAGCAGTGACTCTTCCCTTGGGTCAGCAGATCCCTTCTCCTTCGTCATATGACTTTCACTAAACCTATCTTTACACAAAGGCCTACGGAAAGAGACACCGATATACAAAACTAGACTTTATTGACAAACTTAACGAAAGTAACTCTGCAAAAGCTACTGTCATGAAATGGAGTGACTCGCACTCCCTATCAAAGGAACAAGTTACTAGAGGAACTACTGTTTCACAAACAAGCATAGACATCATTTTATGCCAAGCAATACTAGTGAATAACCCCATTGTCATCAAGCAAAGCATTAAGGTCGTAACAACCACAATAAAAGTCATATAGTATGTAAGAGTAAAATAAACACCACTTCCAAATAATGCGTCCTTCTAGGACGGTGTTCGAATTCCTGTAGAAAGAAATATATCATTATATTAAAACCTGCAATGCATGTACATACATACATGTTCAAACAGAAAAATGTCTAATGGAACATAAAATAGAAGACTCGTTATGTAGACATCGTTCATTTTCACTGCTTTTCAACCGGGGGATTTCCTTCTAAAGTTTGGAAAAGATTCCAAAGTTACTGTATGTGATAACTTATGCTCTATGGCCGTAAATAACGCATCCAGCTCTTCCTTGGGCGAGTCGGTAGAGTTGTGGCCTTGCACTCGTTAGGCCCGAGTTCGACTCTCCGGCTGGCTAATGAAGAGTTAGGGAAATTTACTTGTGGTGATAGAAATTCATTTCTCGCTATAATATGGTTCGGATTCCACAATAAGCTGTAGGTCCCGTTGCTAAGTAACCAATTGGTTAATGGCCACGTTAAATAAGTCTAATCCTTCGGGCCATCCCTAGGAGAGCTGTTAATCAGCTCAGTGGTCTGGTAAAACTAAGGTATACTTAACTTTATCTTCATACTGGCGGTTTCATTACACACTACACCAGCCTAAACACACACATGATCCACTCAGGATCGAGGCCGTCTCTCCAGAGAGAGTCACCGTTCCTCTCATAAGTAACTCATGAGAGATCGCACACACACACACACGCACATACCCCACCGGAACTGGGTATTTCCGGTGCATCGGTACAATGTCCTATCATGCTGATTCCATGTGTTCGGACCATGATCAAATGGCTCTTTGCATCTGACTGCGCAAATTCCAATGTCAGCATAAAAGAACCTGCCGTGAGAGCCATTAACAGGTCATCACACATCTCACTGTTCAAAGACTTTATATATATATATATATATATATATATATATATATATATATATATATATATATATATATATATATATATTATTATATATATATATATATATATATATATGTATGTGTGTGTGTGTGTATGTGCTTGCGCGTGTATAATAAGACCTTTTAACCTATAGATTTCATCATTGTTTTGGATGCGTTTCCATTTAAATGAGTTGAAATCCCAGTAGGGATTCAACGCATATCGGTTAGAGGACTGAAAAATTCAGATATATTTTTACTACAGCCAAAAGTAATAGCACTAGTCTGACGATTCACAGAGATATCCAATATACAACACACTTTCGTCTCTTAATGGTTACTCCGCATGATCTTATTTCTTTTTTGTGCAGTGGCTCACCAATGTGGATTCGAATCATGCTTAAGAAAAACTTGATGTATTTCTCTCCATGTTCAAAGGTTTCTTTATAAATTATTTTAAAAATCATGAGCCATTAGAGAGGGTGATTCCCAATGTTAACCAACCGAATTTATATAAATATTTTAAGGTGAATTGTTAGTTCCATATCATTTTTTACCACGGTTTTGACCCACCATAGTCGACAAACTATCCAGTATGCGATTCACTGTTAGAGTTAACAAAATATCCTAAACGGCCTGATTTAAATGAAACACAAACACACACCCACACATATATATATGTATGTATATACATATCCATATAAATTATATATATATATATATATATATATATATATATATATATATATATATATATATATATATATATATATATATATATATATATATATATATATATATATATATATATATATATATATATATATATATATATATGTGTGTGTGTGTGTGTGTGTATGTGTGTGTGCGTATAATAATAATAATAATAATAATAATAATAATAATAATAATAATAATAATAATAACAACAGTGATATAAACTAAAATGTCAAGGAAGGGAAGTATTATCTTCAAAACCGTTTCGGAAATGAAGTATGGAAAGTGGAAGAACCAATATTTCAAGATAAATCAAAGGGGAATTGACATGAAAGGAAAGGATGCGAAAACCAATTTAACTGCAAATCAAGGGGAGAGAGAGATGAGATGCTCTGTTTAGATGTAATAGATAAATAAATAAGCACACACACACACATATATATATATAGATATTTATTTATTTATTTATTTATCTATTACACCTAAGCAGAGCATCCCATCTTTCTCTCCCTTTGATTCTTGCGTGCACTCAAATTGGTCTTCGCATCCTTTCCTTTCATGTCAATTCCTTTGATTTATCTTGAAAGACTGGATCTTTCACTTTCCATACTTCATTTCCAAAACGGTTTTGGAGATAACACTTCCCTTCCTTCGTTTTATGCTCGGGTGATCTTGACATTTTATTTTATATTATTATTATTATTATTATTATATATATATATATATATATATATATATATATATATATATATATATATATATATATATAAATAGAAATCATCAACACACAATCACGTGTGGAACAGAAATAAATTTCTGACTCACGTCGGGATCGAACCCAGGTCTCTCAGGTGGAAAGCAAGGGCGTTACCCACTGGGCCATACAAGTCTAAAAGAAGTTGGAACCTGAGAGCAACTGCACCCAAGGAATTACCTGGGCAAGCTAACTGCTTGCATACCAGCGAGTTTTCCCCAACTTCCCGACTCAGCAATGACCCAATAGACAACATTTCATCGAATTATCCCTTCTGAGTGAATAAGATAGAAATCATCAACACACAATCACGTGTGGAACAGAAATAAATTTCTGACTCACGTCGGGATCGAACCCAGGTCTCTCAGGTGGAAAGCAAGGGCGTTACCCACTGGGCCATACAAGTCTAAAAGAAGTTGGAACCTGAGAGCAACTGCACCCAAGGAATTACCTGGGCAAGCTAACTGCTTGCATACCAGCGAGTTTTCCCAACTTCCCGACTCAGCAATGACCCAATAGACAACATTTCATTCGAATTATCCCTTCTGAGTGAATAAGATAGAAATCATCAACACACAATCACGTGTGGAACAGAAATAAATTTCTGACTCACGTCGGGATCGAACCCAGGTCTCTCAGGTGGAAAGCAAGGGCGTTACCCACTGGGCCATACAAGTCTAAAAGAAGTTAGAACCTGAGAGCAACTGCACCTGCAGGAATTACCTGGGCAAAGCTAACTGCTTGCATACCAGCGAGTTTTCCCCAACTTCCTGACTCAGCAATGACCCAATAGACAACATTTCATTCGAATTATCCCTTCTGAGTGAATAAGATAGAAATCATCAACACACAATCACGTGTGGAACAGAAATAAATTTCTGACTCACGTCGGGGATCGAACCCAGGTCTCTCAGGTGGAAAGCAAGGGCGTTACCCACTGGGCCATACAAGTCTAAAAGAAGTTGGAACCTGAGAGCAACTGCACCCAAGGAATTACCTCCAGCAAGCTAACTGCTTGCATACCAGCGAGTTTTCCCAACTTCCCGACTCAGCAATGACCCAATAGACAACATTTCATTCGAATTATCCCTTCTGAGTGAATAAGATAGAAATCATCAACACACAATCACGTGTGGAACAGAAATAAATTTCTGACTCACGTCGGGATCGAACCCAGGTCTCTCAGGTGGAAAGCAAGGGCGTTACCCACTGGGCCATACAAGTCTAAAAGAAGTTGGAACCTGAGAGCAACTGCACCTAAGGAATTACCTGGGCAAGCTAACTGCTTGCATACCAGCGAGTTTTCCCAACTTCCCGACTCAGCAATGACCCAATAGACAACATTTCATTCGAATTATCCCTTCTGGAGTGAATAAGATAGAAATCATCAACACACAATCACGTGTGGAACAGAAATAAATTTCTGACTCACGTCGGGATCGAACCCAGGTCTCTCAGGTGGAAAGCAAGGGCGTTACCCACTGGGCCATACAAGTCTAAAAGAAGTTGAACCTGAGAGCAACTGCACCCAAGGAATTACCTGGGCAAGCTAACTGCTTGCATACCAGCGAGTTTTCCCAACTTCCCGACTCAGCAATGACCCAATGGACAACATTTCATTCGAATTATCCCTTCTGGAGTGAATAAGATAGAAATCATCAACACACAATCACGTGTGGAACAGAAATAAATTTCTGACTCACGTCGGGATCGAACCCAGGCATGGCCACCGATATACGAGGCCGTTCCGCCGGGACATTTAAACTTTGTCTCGCTAGCCGCTGTAGGCTAACGGTTGACCCAATCTCAATGTACCCCAATCCTGCTGCTGAAGGAAGGCCTCTATTTTTCATGTTTGACACCGTGCATTTGCTAAAGTGCGTCAGAAATAACTGGCTCGGTCAAAAAGATGAATGCAAAACAATGGTTTTCCCGAAGTTTCCATTCAATGGTATAAATACTGAAGGGAATGTACTTTTTGCTCCATGGAAGTCACTTGAACATTTGTACATGGTAGAGTCTGATTTACTTTTGAAGCAGTCGTATACGTTGACAATTAAAGCTTTGCGGCCATCATCACTTGAAAAGCAAAATGTTAATTTAGTTTTGAAAATTTTCAATGAATATGCAATTCAAGCCATGAAATCTTGGGAAAGAAAAGATTGTCTAACTATTGAGTACTGCATCTTTTATCGAAATTTTCACAATTTGGTGGTCCATTGTCAATGTGAAATCAATATCTAAAGGAAAAAGAATAAATAATGAATATTGCACTCCTCTCTCTTGTGACGAAAGCGACAAGAAATATGATTTCCTTCAGAAATTCTTGGACTGGTTAGTGAAATGGGAGGGAATTCCAGGAGGGAAATTGACAAAAGAGACATTCACTGCATTGAAGCATACTACATATGCAATTAGAGAAATAGCAAAATATTGTAGAGAAGAACTTAATATGCTATATATTCTTCCTGGAAAGTTTCAGACTGACAATCTCGAAGCTCGGTTTAGTGAATATCGTCAGCTTGCTGGTGGGAACTATAATATATCAGTTAGACAAATTTTTGAATGTGAAAACAAGATAAGGAGAATTTCCGCTATGAGTATGGCTTTACCATTTTCAGGGACAAGGGTAGAACTGAAAGATCTTGAAGAGATATGTTGGGAGAGAATGAATGTTGTTGAAAGTGAAAGTCATTGTAAGGTTGATATTATTGTGACACCTCAAGATATTGAAGCATGCAATAATGTTCTCCCCGTGATAGTTTACCTGGCAGGTTATTGCTGCTACAGTGTCAATAAAAAAATGAAATGTAAATCTTGCCTAGACATTTTGACAAGAGGTGATATTGCCAATGAGAGTGAGTTGCAAGCTGAGAATTATGACTATGTGAAAGGGATCAGTAGAGGAGCGTTGCTTCTCCCTGACACTGCAACTGTGAATATTGTGAGGTACAACTACATTGTAGTTAACAAGCTTTCAGACTGCAGCATTCAAAAGCACAACAAGCCAACGACAGCTCGTGATGAACATGACACTCGATGTTCTGAGTCAAGAAGAAGGCCATTTGCAATTTGATACCTGTGAAAATGACCACACATCAGAAAAAAATAGAACGGATGATTGTCTGGGCTTCCACAAATTCTCTCCTGAATAACTTTTTGCCGAAGAGAAATGACTCTATCCAAGTCAGAAAGTCTGATGGTGGCTCAGGTAAGAACAGGAAACTTTCAACTTTAGTAAAGTAACAATGTATAAATATGCACTGCAGACTAGGCCTACTGGGGAACTGCGGTATAAAAATTAAAAACGCACCATGCTATCTACCTCTTTGGGTGGTTTGGAAACGTTAGCCATAAATAAAATGTTTCAACACTGCTTTTTGTCAGTTTCTATCTCCCTCCTCTATACAAGTACGTACATACATACCAATATAAACACACACACACGCATATATATATATATATATATATATATATATATATATATATATATATATATATATATATAATTTGTGTACATAAAGGAAATAATTTGGAAGAAAATACATAGTCTTGGATGCGTGGTAAGGTCTATAGACCGTGGGAGGTAAGCCTACAGTGGTCGGTGGGTGGACAGCGTGAACAGGCCTTGTACTCTCGGTGGCCATGACCCAGGTCTGGGTTGAAAGCAAGGGTGTTACCCACTGGGCCATACAAGTCTAAAAGCAGTTAGAACCTGAGAGCAACTGCTTTTAGACTTGTATGGCCCAGTGGGGTAACGCCCTTGCTTTCCACCTGAGAGACCTGGGTTCGATCCCCGACGAGTCAGAAATTTATTTCTGTTCCACACGTGATTGTGTGTTGATGATTTCTATCTTATTCACTCAGAAGGGATAATTCCAATGAAATGTTGTCTATTGGGTCATTGCTGAGTCGGGAAGTTGGGAAAACTCGCTGGTATGCAAGCAGTTAGCTTGCCCAGGTAATTCCTTGGGTGCAGTTGCTCAGGTTCCAACTTTTAGACTTGTATGGCCCAGTGGGTAACGCCCTTGCTTTCCACCTGAGAGACCTGGGTTCGATCCCAACGCGAGTCAGAAATTTATTTCTGTTCCACACGTGATTGTGTGTTGATGATTTCATCTTATTCACTCAGAAGGATAATTCCAATGAAATGTTGTCTATTGGGTCATTGCTGAGTCGGGAAGTTGGGGAAAATTGCTGGTATGCAAGCAGTTAGCTTGCCCAGGTAATTCCTTTGGTGCAGTTGCTCAGGTTCCAACTTTTTTAGACTTGTATGGCCCAGTGGGTAACGCCTTGCTTTCCACCTGAGAGACCTGGGTTCGATCCCGACGTGAGTCAGAAATTTATTTCTGTTCCACACGTGATTGTGTGTTGATGATTTCATCTTATTCACCAGAAGGGATAATTCGAATGAAATGTTGTCTATTGGGTCATTGCTGAGTCGGGAAGTTGGGGAAAACTTCGCTGGTATGCAAGCAGTTAGCTTGCCCAGGTAATTCCTTGGGTGCAGTTGCCTCAGGTTCCAACTTCTTTTAGACTTGTATGGCCCAGTGGGTAACGCCCTTGCTTTCCACCTGAGAGACCTGGGTTCGATCCCGACGAGTCAGAAATTTATTTCTGTTCCACACGTGATTGTGTGTTGATGATTTCTATCTTATTCACCTCAGAAGGATAATTCGAATGAAATGTTGTCTATTGGGTCATTGCTGAGTCGGGAAGTTGGGGAAAACTCACTGGTATGCAAGCAGTTAGCTTGCCCAGGTAATTCCTGGGTGCAGTTGCTCAGGTTCCAACTTTTTTTAGACTTGTATGGCCCAGTGGGTAACGCCCTTGCTTTCCACCTGAGAGACCTGGGTTCGATCCCGACGTGAGTCAGAAATATATATATATATATATATATATATATATATATATATATATATATGTATATATAGCGAATCCACAGGAAAAGACAGGCAGAAGTTCAGTAGTATAATGCTTTCACGTTTATTGACGCATCGTCAATAAACGTGAAAGCGGTTGGTACTACTGAACTTCTGCCTGTCTTTTTTTCCTGTGGGATTCTGCTTATACACTGAAGTCACGTGCATCTACTGTGATTTTTAAGCATATATATATATATATATATATATATATATATATATATATATATATATATATATATATATATATATACATATATATACATATATATATATATATATATAATGGGTGTGTTTTTCATTTAAATCCAGGCCGTATATCAATAACCATTTTGCATCAGGAAAGGAAACCCACTCTAATGTTAAAGACTGTCAATGTTTTTATGTCACGACTTTTCTTTAAATTCAGTACACTCTCTTATAAAGCCTTATTACCTGTAACTGTAAATTAAACTCAAATCATATATATATATATATATATATATATATATATATATATATATATATATATATATATATATATATATGTATATGTGTATATATATATATATATATATATATATATATATATATATATATATATATTTATATATATATATATATATATATATATATTTATATATATATATATATATATATATATATATATATATATATATATATATATATATATATATATATATATGTCTGTGTGTGTGTTTTCCTTTCTGATGCAAAATGGCTATTGATGTTTGGCCTAGTTTAATTGAAGCATCTGGGAACATTCCAAGTTAATTCCATGTTTTTCAATCGTAATTCAACTCGCTGCGTAATCACATTATCAAATCATTTGGTAAACGTGTTAACGTCCATGATTTCTTGCTCTCACTTGTAATTTTGATTGACTTTAAATTTCTTGTATATTCCTTTTCATTCAGTTAGTCGAGAAAGGTAAGTCATCGGGTTGCAGGGACGGGTGCTGCTTGTTATTTTTAAAACAAAAAATTGTTATGGGCCTCATTAAACTAAAAGTTTTAAATTATTGTATGAGGTGTGCTAGTCAATGTTTTATTGGTTATTAAATTCAAGTCATTTAATATCAAATCAGATATTTTAATCTTTCAAATTGCACACTATTCCTAATGATAAATATTTGCACTTAATTTCGAAAAAGTTAAGTATACCTTAGTTTAACCAGACCACTGAGCTGATTAAGAGCTCTCCTAGGGCTGGCCCGAAGGATTAGATTTATTTTACGTGGCTAAGAACCAATTGGTTACCTAGCAACGGGACCTACAGCTTACTGTGGAATCCGAACCACATTATAACGAGAAATGAATTTCAATCACCAGAAATAAATTTCCCTAATTCTTCATTGGCCGGTCGGAGAATCGAACGCTGGCCCAGCTGAGTGCTAGCCGAGGACGATACCAACCCGACCAATGAGGATTTAACTTTTTAACCTAATTTCGAGAATTACAATTGGAATAATCGGAACATTTCCTTGCATGCTGAAGTCACTAACTCTTACTCACGAATAGACAGACTTGTACAGTTTTTATTCAAGGAAATAATCAACACACTGTAAGGTGTTTAACATGTAACAGTGAGATGGTAATTCGAATGAAATGCTATCAACTGAGGCGCTGGTGGGTCGGTAAACTAGGTCCTAAAGCTCGCTGGTACGCAAGGTGTGCAGCCTGTCTAGGTAAAGCCTCAGAGAGAGAGAGAGAGAGAGAGAGAGAGAGAGAGAGAGAGAGAGAGAGAGAGAGAGAGAGAGAGAAACATATGCTGGACGCTGCATACGTAGTAAACGTTGCTCTTTTCTCCTAATAAAGTGAAGACAAAACGAGAAATATCATCGTGTGATTTAAAATGTGAAAAATTATAGCATAGATTTGCCTGTGGGCACCACGAACGCAGGTGTAATTTGTTTCAAGCATTGGCAGTAGGGCTCTCAAAACATATATTACATTTTAAACAGACTGAATTTGGTCAAAAAATTTTCCAACTGTACACGAATGAATAGATACCCTAACTTTATTCTCTGGATCAATAACGGATTTTTAGATCTCTATGTATATATTTTTTTTATTTGGTGAATAACTACCAAGAGTCCCAAAGGTCAACGTAAATTTTCAAAGATATATTGTCTTTTTTTACTTCAATAGCTGAACCATCTTGATAGTGGAGGAAAAGTTACGTATACCATAGTTTAACCAGACTACTGAGCTGATTAACAGCTCTCCTAGGGCTGGCCCGAAGGATTAGGTTTATTTTACGTGGCTAAGAACCAACTGGTTACCTAGCAACGGGACCTACAGCTTATTGTGGAATCCGAACCACGTTATAGCGAGAAATGAATTTCTATCACCAGAAATAAATTCTCTTATTCTTCATTGCCCGGCGGATATTCGAACTCGCGGCCAGCAGAGTGCTAGCTGAGAACGGAACCCACCCCGCAACGAGGAACTTTTGATAGTGGAGGGACTTGTATCATTTGAATCTCTCAAACAAACGGAACAGAGCAATTATAACCAAGTCAGTGACAAGAAAGAAATAACTACAAAAATATATTTCGTGTGAAAATAAAAATATTAGAAGGAATATAATTTTGACGCGGTCACCGCTCTTGCATAGTGTCAGGTAAAGTCTTCTGCATTCTGGCAGTATATAATTGGCATTATATCTGTTTAAACGTAAACGAAATGACGCATAGTTAATTTTCTCATTTGTGTGTGTAGGCGCGGGGATGGGGGCGGCACTCGGGCGGAAGAGCATTTCATTCAATTCTTGGGTGTTTTAAGCTTCGTTTCGTTCCAATGTAATCTGATAAGAAAATCTGACCTAGTGAAGAGTTTTACTGCAACTACTAAATACTACCACGCAGTCTGATGTTATTACCATTATTTTCCTTTCAATAATAAAAAATGGGGAAACAGTGTTATAAACCATACAAAAAGGAAACAGAAAAAAGAAAAATGAAAATTACTATAAATTCCAACGGCGTTCATTTATTCACCTGAAATGACAGTATGCATAACATATAATGCACAACGTCTCGGTTAACACTTTCTATGGAAATAGATCTCAACCCTTGAATAAAAAGTTTGTTTTCATTCTGGCTGAAATGACGATGTTCAGGAATGACCGAAGACATGACTATTCGATATACCAGACTTTTCCTCAATTTACTAATAAGGACCACATCAGATTTTCTTCTCCTCTAAACCTGCTAACAGAGACCACATCAGATTTTCTTCTCCTTTAAACCTGCTAATAGGGACCACATCAGATTTTGTTCTCCTCTAAACCTGCTAATAGGGACACATCAGATTTTGTTCTCCTCTAAACCTGCTAAAAGGGACACATCAGATTTTGTTCTCCTCTAATCCTGCTAACAGAGACCACATCAGATTTTGTTTTCCTCTAAACTTGCTGATAGGGACACATCAGATTTTGTTCTCCTCTAAACCTGCTGATAGGGACACATCAGATTTTGTTCTCCTCTAAACCTGCTAATAGGGACCACATCAGATTTAACATATAATGATCAACGTCTCGGTTAACACTTGCCATGGAAACAGATCTCAGCCCTTGAATAACAGGTTTGTTTTCACTCTGGCTAAAGTGACTATGTTCAGGAATGACCGAAGAAAGCATGACTATCGGATTGGATTTACAAGACTTTTCCTCAATTTACTAATAAGTACCACATCAGATTTTGTTCTCCTCTAAACCTGCTGAGAGGGACCACATCAGATTTTGTTCTCGTCTAAACCTGCTAATACGGACCACATCAGATTTTGTCCTCCTCTAAACCTGCTAACAGAGACCACATCAGATTTTGTCCTCCTCTAAACCTGCTAAAAGGGACACATCAGATTTTGTTCTCCTCTAAACCTGCTAATAGGGACCACATCAGATTTTGTCCTCCTCTAAACCTGCTAATACGGACCACATCAGATTTTGTCCTCCTCTAAACCTGCTAACAGAGACCACATCAGATTTTGTCCTCCTCTAAACCTGCTAACAGAGACCACATCAGATTTTGTCCTCCTCTAAACCTGCTAAAAGGGACACATCAGATTTTGTTCTCCTCTAAACCTGCTAATAGGGACCACATCAGATTTTGTCACCCTCTAAACCTCCTAATAGGGACCACATCAGATTTTGTTCTCCTCTAAACCTGTTAATAGGGACCACATCAGATTTTGTCCTCCTCTAAACCTGCTAATAGAGACCACATCAGATTTTGTTCTCCTTTAAACCTGCTAATAGGGACCACATCAGATTTTGTTCCTCTAAACCTGCTAATAGGGACCACATCAGATTTTGTTCTCTCTAAACCTGCTAATAGGGACCACATCAGATTTTGTTCTCTCTTTTTAAACCTGCTAATAGGGACCACATCAGATTTTGTTCTCCTCTAAAACTGCTAATAGGGACCACATCAGATTTTGTTCTCCTTTAAAACTGCTAATAGGGACCACATCAGATTTTGTTCTCCTCTCAACCTGCTAATATGGACCACATCAGATTTTGTTCTTCTCTAAGCCTGCTAATAGGGACCGCATCAGATTTTGTTCTCCTTTAAACCTGCTAATAGGGACCACATAGAATTTTGGTCTTCTCTAAACCTGCAAACAGGGACCACATGAGATTTTGTTTTCCTTTACACCTGCTAATAGGGACCACATCACATTTTGTTCTCCTCTAAACCTGCTAATAGGGACCACATCAGATTTTGTTCTTCTCTAAACCTGCTAATAGGGAAACATCAGATTTTGTTCCCCTTTAAACCTACTAATATGGACCACATCAGATTTTGTTCTCCTCTAAAACTGCTAATAGGGACCACATCAGATTTTGTTCTCCTTTAAACCTGCTAATATGGACCACATCAAATTTTGTTCTTCTCTAAACCTGCTAATAGGGACCACATCAGATTTTGTTCCCCTCTAAACCTGCTAACAGGGACCACATCAGATTTTGTTCTCCTTTAGACCTGTTAATAGGGAACACATCAGTTTTTGTTCTCCTTTAAATCTGCTAATAGAGACCACATCAGATTTTGTTCTCCTTTCAACCTGCTAATAGGAACCACATCAGATTTGTTCTCCTTTAAACCTATTTTCCGAAACGTTCAGGTAGGTGCAATTATTGAAGGAATATTAAGGAAAAAGCATGTGAGAAAGAGCATTTCGATGTCTGTCGCAGTCATTTACTGTGATTGCAACATGCATCATATCGCAAAAGAAGCTCTAATTAGAACTCCTCACACAAAAACTTGACAATGTAGCTAAACAGGACTTAATTATTGTTAAAAATAACTATAAATGGCGCATGTGGCAATTAATATTTATTAATAATATTAATACTCCAACAAATAACACTAACAAACAAAATAATACTAATAAACAATCTAATCATTCCATTTATGGAGACAAATGCTACGAACATGACGGCGCCCTCAGGAATATAACGGCTAATCATGTAAGCCGTGATAAAAGGCCTGGAAACGAATGAATACTAACTGTACTTTTTTGAAAATGTAATTACAAAAATTTTAATTAATGTTCGTGGATCTACTGAAAAACGAATTTTAAATGATGATAACAATTACTGCAAAATGAAGAATTTTAAAAGATACGAATTGATGATTATCATAAATAATTAAACGCCTTATTATTAACTACATTACTGCTACAAATTAAAGCAGCATCATATAAATGACCTTTACTTTGCCCCATCATAAAATACATTCTAAAGCAAATTAATAATTAAAATAAATGAGAATAGCACCACATATCATAAATAAGCTGCACAGATTTCCATGGAGCAATATTCTGCGCCATATCATGTTGACAATCATTAAACATTACTTTACCGTCTTTGAGTGTCTAGCATTATATAAGGGTAAAATTCTCTTGAAGCAATTTGTGCAAATTTCGAAAAGTTTTTAAAGTTAAAAGGTTTGCCGGAACTGATTTGCAACTGATTTGGCAGGGCTTTTTCCCATGTCGTGCATGGTTAGAACATGTAGCATTTTCTGTTGGCTAACATTCAAATTTTTTTTTTCGGACACCAACAGTATAAATATAAAATTAACAAGAGTTAGCCGAAAAATCATTTCGCTAAAAGTTTCCCAAATGTGAATAAATTGACTACTGACATTAAAAAGTCTGATTTTGACAATTAAAATAAGGTCATGAAACCCTATCGAGAGATCAGGTGAACATTGGGTTAATACAATAAGTTGCATAGAATTTCGTGAAATGCAAATGAAAAAAAAAAAAAGTTAACATAAACCAGTTATTTTGTCCCTAGTCCAACGAACTGTCGTAAGCCATTTGTTCTTGCAGGGACGATTTAATTAACGCAAGAAAGAAAACCTTGACACCTCTAAGAAGTCTGACAACAGTGGATACTACTTACTTTAAAAATATTAATAATAATCGGGTAGTTAAATAAACTATATCGGATTTGTTGCAAAAGTGTCACCTTTCATGCAAATCATGTCCTTCAAACCTAGAACTATGTATTTAGTGACGTACAGAAATTACTATCAGTTTCTGATTTTTCCAAAAAAATACCAGATTCACTTTGCCATCTACCAACCAATTTTTTTGCTGATTCATTTTAGAATACATGTAATGATTTAACAACCATAAAAAATCTGCCAGTGAATCCGTGTAAAAAATAGATAATTAATACTGAGATTTTGACATAATCATTTTTGTGATTTACACAAATGGATCGAGGTCACTAACATGAGTCACATGACGAGATCAGTAAAAATAAGCAATAGCAGTGCGTAAAAAGGCGAATAATAATAATAATAATAATAATAATAATAATAATAATAATAATAATAATAATAATAATAATAATAATAATAATAATAATAATAATAGGTGAAAGACCCTTAGTGTGGTAATACTGAAGATAATTGCTCAGCACAGTAAATACAAATTTACATTTGCAAACTTACACACTACCACTTTAAGAAAATAAGAAGAAAATAAATGAGAAAGTTCAAATAAAAGTTGAATGCAGCTGCAGTAACAATTACCCTTTACTGTCTCATTACAAATTACGGGTGCTTCAGAAAATACAGTGAATTTAAAATTTGATTTTCTTAATATTTGTTTATTCATCTCTCTGCAAGCATTAAATTTCTTAGGCTACATGTTGCCGTAATATTCACCTCTAAAATGGTACTCTGTAGCGTGTACAGAAATCAAGTATTCCTATATTACCAAGATCTACAAGAGAAAAAAAAATCACAAAAATAAAAAAAAGTCGACGTCTTGTTTCATTTCGCGAAGATATGATCACAGCTAAACTGGACTACTGTCGGAGATCAAGCTAGTCTTACCCAGAACGGTTCTTGCTCCTGGTTTAGTCAGTGCCATGGGGTTCGTCCTTTGTTTTGCACTGATATTTCAGTTGGCTGATAGCACCACTTGTGTGGGTCTCTGGATGGCAACGGGTAGACAGGAACGTTTCCAGTGAGAAATTCTGGAATGGTTTAAGGGCAACAAGTAGTGGTTGAAGATTTCCCTGCCAAAGCCTTTTTTAGATTGCTTTGGTGCCTAGCGATTCCATACGTTCCATATGGAGCCTTTCTTGTAAGAAATTGACATTCCTATTTCTGGAGGCTATTGATGCCTGTGTGTCTCGCGTGTCTCAAGAGAAATATCTCGTGAGTAGCCTTCTGGGATAGTTTGTGGGCAACATGCCGTAAACGTACTGTACCTCACACCATCGTTAAGTATTGCAGAGGAGACGTTTCTACTTCCCATCACCATCAGGAGACCTATACAAGTGTCATTGACTAACCGAACCAAGAATATACCCTCCACACAAAAAAAAAGAACCCCCTACGGCATTGAAGGCATCTGCCAGGCAATACAGCGATCTATCACTGCAATTTTAAGACAGTTTGGAGGGTGGAGAGGGGGTAGGGGTCAGCTTTAAAAAAACGAAGTTTATAAGGTGCATATTTTGTCCGAAATCGAAGTGTCTTCCAACAACTGCCCACATATACCACTGAATTAAAGAATCCTCCAGGAGCAAAAGTTTGTGCTGGCTGAGTCAAACTTGATCTCCAACAAACAAATCATCTAGCGCAAAACACTATTTGTGATGAAGTCCTGCATTATGAAATGAAATTATGACTCACTGCAGCTTTATTACTTTATTTCTGTAGACTTTTTATAGTAAAAGGAAACGAAAACATGAGTGTGCCCACACCCTGCAAAAGTAACATTCATGAAATGAATATTGGGCAACTCAAGAGAATCATACCACACAAGAATAACTAAATTCATATATTGAAACAAATTTTACTCTGCTAAAAAGAGGAAGGTAAGATTTCAACAATCCTTTGTTTCATAAAAATCTCATAATAGCATGATTCACTAAAACGGTGAAGGCATCCACAATGGTGTAAGTGAAAACATATTTTAGGAAAATATATACAGAACGAGAGCTTTCAAACCGCCTCGATTCTCCTTGAGAAGGAGAATCGAGCAGGTTCTCAAAAGCTCTCGTTTGTATGTATATATATATATATATATATATATATATATATATATATATATATATATATATATATATATATATATATATATATATATATATATGTATATATGTATATATATATATATATATATATATATATATATATATATATATATATATATTTCTAATATATATTTTCATTTATACGACTGTGGTGATTCCTTCACCAATCCTCTGTTTTCTGTCTCCTGATTCAGGTTAATAACTCAGACTACTAGAAGTTCAAATAATTCAAGTCGAATCTATTTAAAATTTTCTGACAGTACGGGCAACTGAAACCCCTATCTTTCTGAGATCTACTACAAATCGTAAAAAGCGAACGATGAAAAACCGGGTTTAATCCTGAAGGACAGATCTGCCTCTGGGAAAATGGATGGTGGGGAAGAGTCACCAATCTTTTGTTCAAAGACAGGAAATAATTGCCAGGTCGAGCAATTCGAGGATAACTGCTGATATTAAAAGAATATATGTCACACGTGAAGGCCTGGTAGATGTAACCATGCCACCTGAGAGTGCGCTATTTTTTTTTTTTTTTTAGTCTCCTGAACAAACGGCGAGAAAAATAAACACATAAGGGACACAAAAGGCAGCAAGGAAAACACTGCAGCAGAAAGAAACAGGTTCTAAAGAAAGAGCGAGAAGGTAGGGGTTGGGGTCACTTTCTTATGAACAGTTTTACTGAGAGGACGAAAAATCCCAAACAGGAAACAACACTGAGAGCACCGACGGATTAAACCCACATAAACTTCAGCAATTTGGAGGAGGAAAGGAACTTTATCCATGAAAAACAAATTTTTAGAAAAACTTACTTTATCAGCTTTTCTAGGCCATAATGAAGCCCAAAGCCACTCATGTCGGACTCAAAATATCTTTCACGTGTTTCTAAGCTTAGATTTTCTGGAGGTTGTTAGTACCATGCTAAAACCCCAATAGATGATGTAGCTGCACTATAAATAATCACTGTAGCATTTACCTTAGTTAAAGACTTTTTGAAGCCACATATCCTAATTAATATGTTGCTCACTGTAAGAGCAAAGATGGGAGTGAAATACCTCATTCTCTAGAACCTGCGATTTTGCTCTTAGTACTTTATTATACGTCCTGCAGAAGCTTCCGCAAACCAAAGGCCTTTGACTGCCAATTTCTATGATATAAATAAAAAAGCTAAAACATTTGGCAATTAACTGACATGTGAAACTGAAACCAAAAATGGATCAACATAAAATACGAGAAAAACAGAACGTTGATCTTGGAAAATAGGACAACGAATAGTCTAAAAATGATTGAGCCTGCAAAATGACTAGCTTTAAAAAAAAAGGAAAATAATCGGGTCAAGGTTACCCCATACATAATTCCTTATGTCTGAGAAAAATACTGTTTAAGCTGACTTGAAGTATTGGACACGGTAAAATCATACTTAATTCATAACTACCAAGGGAGTTACCAACCCAAATGCAAAAATACAAAACTTACTGCTGGAGGTGAATCAGTGAAATAGTTGTCCAAGTTTCTGGGATCTATAGAGAGTATTATAAAATTCTGGCATTTATGCCGACTTCAGACCTACAGAATTATCAGGGAAAATAACAGGTTACTGCAAAGTTACCTACCTACCAAGTTTCATTAAAATCGAGAGAAATAGGAGATAATTTAGAATAATAATAATCAACCCCCAAGTCATAAATAAAGCCTTACGCGACAGATAAATAGTAATGATATAAACAAAATTTCAACTCAATCTCTTCAGACAATCGCGCTTCAGTGTAATGATATATGCAGCGCAATCGTGAACTATCACAAATTTGTTCAAGTCTTACATTTTAATAAACATTTTGTATAAATAATACCAAGAGCAATATTAGAACCTTAAGGATTACAAAAGCATATGATTTATAGCCCAATAAAGGAATGAATTGTTTCACCACTTAAATGGAGCCGTTTCACCTAAAAGTACTCGCATTGTCCATCCTAAATATTAATTATGTAACTAATATTTTCTGAAAATTAGATGGAAAATACTGACAGCTTATATTTTAAATTTCATTGTATCCTTGAAAAACAGGACGTGGTAAAAAGTATTTGGGGTTTATAATCGACTACCACTAAGATCAATAACAACAGTAATAAATAAGAAAAAGATAGAATACTGGCTTTTTGGAAGATTTGTCACCTTGAAAGATAGACCACGATAAAAAAAATTTTCTATCACCAACTGTGGCAATACATGCTTGCCAAATTTCTTCAAAATCGGAAAAAAAGGAAATAATCGAATTTGAACTGACCTGCTACCTAGAATAACGGGCAAAGGTAAAAAATGAGACTAGAATCGTTCTTAACCACCACCTACATAAGCACCAAACTTCACCACAGGAGGGAAAGATGAAACGTTGAAAAATAAAATTTTAGTCTTTAAACTGATCTGTGATATTCCACTAAAGGTCAAGATAAAATTATTTTGGAGCCCCAATCACTAACCCTGCAAGTGCCGACTGTGACCTGCAAACATAGGACTAGGTCTAAAAATATATTGGAAAAATTACTTACCTTTACAGGTGCAAACCAATCAACTTTCATCAAAACATGGCAAAACAAAGTTCATTGATCATTATACAAAATGTCATAAAAAATAATGAATACTGGAATTTAAACAAAACATTACAAAAAACTGAGGTAGATCACTTACCAAATTTTATATTTTTTGGCAGCAGGACTTCTGTGAAACAACAACTTCATGATGACCTTGACGCAAACGCGAACGACGGTAGTAACTATACACTCCCCCCTAACACTCCTTATAAAACTTTCAGAAACGCGAAAATGCACTTGCTAGTCATATAATGTTTTCTATTACACAAATACTTAAGTAAATAGTGGTCCCTTCTTCTCGGAAACTGGAGACTGTGTACTTTTGTAATACCTTTCTTGCATTAATATTTTTTTTTTTTCTAAATTATCTTTTGGGCTCTAATATGGATTGCACAGTATTCATAAAAGCCTTCTGAGTTTCGTGTAATTGTCTAAAAAATAAGGATTCGTGATACGATCATTTTTTTTTTTATATTTTACGGTGAGCTTGACTGATGTAGCAAATCACCGAAAATCAAATAATATGCCAAAGTAATAATTGTCTTAAAAATTCTCGCTGAGAAATATCCTACCTATGCACGCAACATCGCATGCTGAACACACTGGCTTGAAGTTAAATAATTATATTTTTATGGCATTTACGTTAAAGTTCTCATCTGTCTTCAACGTCTCTCCTTCTATGATAGACTTCTGGCTGACAACGGCTATGATCTGAAAAAAAAAAAATTATGTCTGATGCATAATCTAAATTCAAAATGGGAGCTTTAGTCAATTTTTTTTTTAAACCAGCACGTATAGAGACCGTGATTTAACAATGTGCGTCGATAACCATTGCCGTTCTGGCCTAAAAAAATTGCTCCTCAAAAATAATCTACCACGATTTTCAACAGGCCATCATCAACAAAAGAAGTTCTAGAGTCATCTGACGTAAAGCAGAAGTGACTGCCCCCAGGTATTACTGTGGTGACTCCATTTTATCCAGACATTACTATGGTGACTGTCCCAGTTAGCCCCAACTAAACTTAAACACACATCCCCTACTAAACCTAAACACGCCACCTGCTAAACCTAAACACATCTCCACTAGACCTAAACACACACCACCACTAAACCTAAACAAACCCCCTATTAACCTAACCACATCTCCACTAAACCTAAACACGCACTCTCACTAAACCTAAAGACACACCCCACTAAGTCTAAACACAGAGTTATTAATCACAGGGGAAAAAAAAGCATCTTCAATAATATATTTCTATGGTATCGAGTACATGAATAATGAGGTATGATACACCCGTAGAGTTTACTTACCACATAAGTTACAAAGAGAAGGGGGAAGAGGGATGGGGAAAGGGAAGGGGTATTATGTAAGTTGTGCCAAATGACGGCCACGTGCCAAATTTTGTCTAGATGGTCAAGTGGTTACCACATAAGTTACAATGGGAAAGGGGAAGGGGAAGGTGGAGGGGGGAAGGGTAATGGGGAAGGGGAAGGTGGAGGGGGGAAGGGGAATAGGGTATGGGTTTAACACCTGCCTTATTATCTAAATTGGGTCAAATAATGGCCACATGCCAAATTTTGTCTAGATGGGTCAAGTGGTTACCACGTAAGTTACAAAGGGAAGGGGGAAGGGGAAGGGGTACAGGTTTGAAACCTACCCTATTATCTAAGTTCGGTTAAATGATGACCACCTGTCAAATTTTGTCTAGATCGGTCAAGGCAGTTATCACATAAGTTACAAATGGAAGGGGAAGGGGTACCCTAATTATCTTAGTTAGGCCACGTGCCAAATTTAGTTTAGATCGGTCAAGCGGTTACCACAAAAGTTACAAAGGGATGGGGGAAGGGGAAGATGGCACGGGTTTGAAACCTACCCTATTATCTAAGTTGGGTCATATGATGGTCACGTGCCAAATTTTGTCTTGATCGGTCAAGCGGTTACCACAAGTTACAAGGGGAAAGAGGAAGAGGGATGGGGAAGGGGAAGAATGTACGGTTTGAAACTTACCCTATTATCTAAGTTGGGTCAAATGATGGACACCCGTCAAATTTGTGTAGATCGGTCAAACGGCTACCACGTAAGTTACAAAGGGAATGGGGAAGGGG